>NW_006239278.1:172063-182976 GCF_000226075.1 Solanum tuberosum | reverse complement strand
TATAATGCATGTGTTTCATTGCTTTATTTTGAGTTAAGTTATTCATGAGTTGAGAAGAGCTAAGGTAAGTGTTTCTTTCAGAATCTTTTCAAGCCTATGTATTGTTTAGCATTCCAACTCGCATACTCGTACATTTAATGTACTGATGCCAGTTGGCCTGCATCTTATTATGATGCAGACACAGGTAACCAAGATCAGTATCTAGCGCCCCGTTGATCCAGCTTGAGCATTCTGAGTCTGTTGGTGAGCCTCCTTGCATTCCGGAGGACTCCTTTATTTGCTTTCTGGTTTAGTTCATTTAGGATGTTTGTGGGGGTTTTGTCCCCAAACATCCATCCCAGTTGTTTTAGAGGCTTCATAGACAGTCAGTTATTAGTCGAATGTTTTTCTTATTTTACCTTATGTTAAGACTTGGGTTGCCATTTTGGCCAAGTTGAATGTTTAATTCTTTTAACATTCTAAGTTATATTATTAAGCTATTTGAGTGAGTTCATTTGATCATTGTAATCATGCTTAGAGTCTTCCGCTGAGTTAAGTAAGCCAGGCCAAGGGTTCGTTTGGGGCCAACAATGGTTCTCGAGTGCCAATCACCCCAGGGTGTAGGCTCGGGGCGTGACAGGATGTAGGTCGATTGACCAAACCACGTTAAATCTTTGTGTCTTTTGGTATATTTCTCGTTTGTCTTCTTACTCGTGATCCTTTGAGGTTTGCTTTGCTAACTTCCGCATGACACCTAATTATTTTGATCCTAACATTCTTAAGCTAAAAGAGGGAAGAATCAAGATTATTTCTTGTTTATAGAATAGTTTGTGGACAAATTAAAGTGACTAATAAAAAAATTCAGAATACTTGACTAAGAAGATGTAAGAGGAAGTCAAACCTGTATTTACAAAATAAGAAAGCTATCATAATGAGTTGACATATAACAAATGGGCATTGCACAAAGATACTGGCAACCAACTAATGAAATAAACAAGCTAATTCAATCTACAAGTGGGGCTTTTTTAATCCAGTACTATGGCACAAAATATTGTGCACTCAAAAAGAAAATTTAAAAAACAGAAATTTACCTTAGTTAGGTTCTCTCACGCACAATAATACTCCCTCTGTTTCAGTTTATGTAACACAATTTGTTTTTAGTTTGTTCTAAATAAAAACATATTTCTAAAAGTATGCATTTCTTTCTTAAACTTCATGTCGATTCAGAGTACTCTATCCCATAACCTGGAACGAAGGGAGAGATTAGTAATACTAATCTTCCATTCCTATGACTTATGAGCACAATTTCACTCTTACTTACATTCCATACATATTAATTAAGTTGATAACTATGGAATTTTTCAAAGGTCAGACAATGAGCTTAAGAATACTTCAGCTATAGAGTTAGTGCTAAATTAGAGGTACTCATGTTTTCAATTATTGTTCCTTCAACGAATTTCTCAAACTATAAATACCCCAATGTGTTCATAAATCATATCCATCACTTGATTAATTAGAGAGCCAATTAATTAAGAAAAGATCAATATGGATTGCAAAGGCATCAACCTTTCAGCTCTTGCACTTTTTGCTTGCCTCATTTTATCATTTTCATCGTCCATTCTTGCCTATCGAACACCATATTGGCCATCAATTAAAGTAGGTTACTATAGATATACTTGTCCCTATGCCGAACACATTGTCCAAAATGTTGTAAACAGAGCCGCATCTCGTAATCCAGGCATTGCTGCTGGCCTTATCAGGTTACATTTCCACGATTGCTTTGTCAGGGTACGTACAAATTTAATGCTAATATTTTTGTTTTGCTATTGCATTATCCTATAACGGTAACATGTTCGTGTGCTTTAATTAGGGGTGTGATGCCTCTGTGTTATTGGATGGACCAAACTCCGAGAAGGAAGGTATTCCCAACAAGAACAGTTTAAGAGGTTTTGAGGTGATTGATGCTGCAAAAGCTGCACTTGAGGCTGCATGCCCTGGAGTTGTTTCGTGTGCAGACATAGTTGCATTTGCTGCTCGGGACAGTTCCTACAAAGTTGGGAGAATATACTATGATGTCCAAGCTGGACGTCGTGATGGTCGTGTTTCTATTGACTCTGAAACATTGACTAATCTTCCTTCTCCTTTTGTCAATGCCTCGGAACTCATCAAGAATTTTGCAAGTAAAGGTATGACAGTTGATGAAATGGTGACTCTCTCTGGCGCGCATTCCATTGGCATTGCACATTGCGGTATTTTGCTAGCCGTTTGTACCCTCAAAACAATCAACAAAATCTTCCAATTGATCCTGAATATGCGGACTTCTTGAAGTCCATTTGTCCACCAGAAGCACTTACAAATGGGACGGGAGCTGCTAATCCCGCGAACCTTGATGCCCTGACACCAAACTGGTTGGATAACAGATATTACTTGGCTTTAAAGAGTCAAAAGGGACTTATGATATCGGATCAGGCATTGATGGAAAACCCGACAACTGCTAGATTGGTGAACTACAATGCTAGATTTGGTTCCCTTTGGTCAAGGAAGTTTGCAGCAGCAATGATTCACATGGGTACTTTGGATGTCCTGACAGGTCGAAACGGAGAGATCAGGAGGAACTGTCATTTCGTGAACTAACATCTCTATCATTTTCCTTTGAGAAATTTTTCGGTATTATTTCAACTTCTCCATCCTATTCAAGCTGCAAGGATGGTTCAATGCGTGTCCAATTGTTATTTTTTCTTCACATTGTTTGTTCAATTTAATTGTATTTGATTTTCCCCCAATGTTTGCCTAATTAATGATTGAAATATATTTATAAATGATTCATGAAGTTCATGTGTTATTGAAAAAAAATAAGCAGAACGGATAGGGTTTGTATAATTTGTTTCAACTACAAACATAAGATTACTAGTATAATGGTAAGTACTCTTGCAAATCATGTATTGAAACCGGGGCGTCTAACCTGGTTCAACAACCTTCTTCAAGATGTTCCTAAATGAGTGAACTAAGGAGGGTCAAAGTGCCATCCTGAGTATTTCTTTGCCCTGATTCGGAAGGCAGGGATTCGCATCCTGTTAATCATTTTCATCATGTCCCCAGCTCCAGCTTTGCCTCGATTAGGTAAGTAGTTCCCGTCTGTATTAAGCTTCCATTCATTGTCTCCTGGATTGGTTCACCTTACCATGGTGCTTCTGAGTTGAGTTTGTAGGCTTCCGTGACAAGACAAACAATGTTCCAACTCCAACTACATTCCGTTGAACTAAATGTGTGCCTCAAGATTGTTTTGTCTCGGAGTAGGACCTGATGAAGGATTCTGAATCTAGAGGTGTTGTTATTGCCATACTTCTCTAAAAAGTTGGAGTATTGATTGCTTGTGTCGATCCACTAAGTGTCTAAGAACATTCTACACATCTTAGCGTAAAGGAACACAAGATGTTTACGTGGAAACCTTCTTGCTCAAAGAAGGAAAAAATTATGACCTATCGTAGGACTTCACCAACAACTCCACAAACATGAGACAAGATTCAGTTATTACAACTAATTGGTACCAAGTCCCTTTAGTAGGTTTGTCAATCATCAAAATCATCATTACCGCATTACAACAAGTATGTTTGTATCAAAAGGCTACAAGCTTCCATTAAAATTGATCGTTGGGCAGAACACAATGATATTATCTCAAATTTATCAAAAGGGTTTCATTTAAATACCATAACTTAGATTTTGTACCTATATATTGAACATTTATATTCAAGTAAAACTGTGCTAATTGAATACATGTTATTAACCTGTCATCGCGTGGTCTAATAGAACAATTTTGAGTCTGTTTTACCTATTTTTTTAGCTTTTATGTTTTTCCCAATCTCTTCATCTTCTCTCAAATCTGAATATGCATCAAACTATTCCATGATATGGATCTTTTGTTGCTTGAGATTGAACTTGTCTCAATGTTATACAAATCTGAATAACAATGTATGCTATGTTTGTTCAATTTCACATAGTTTAAGGACATTTTTGACCATTTTCCGTTTATAAAAAAAATATTCAAAAAAAATCTTTCAATCAATTGGACAAACATTGGGAGAAAATCAAATACAATTCAATTGAACAAACAATGTGAAGAAAAAAGCAAAACCAATTGGACTCGCATTAAACCATCCTTGCAGCTTGAATAGGATGGAGAAGTTGAAATAATACCGAAAAAATTCTCAAATTTCTCAAATGCAAATGATAGAGATGTTAGTTCACGAAATGACAGTTCCTCCTAATCTCTCCATTTCGACCTGTGAGTACATCCAAAGTACCCATGTGAATCATTGCTGCTGCAAACTTCCTTGACCAAAGGGAACCAAATCTAGCATTGTAGTTCACCAATCTAGCAGTTGTCGGGTTTGCCATCAATGCCTGATCCGAAATCATAAGTCCCTTTTGACTCTTTAAAGCCAAGTAATATCTGTTATCCAACCTGTTTGGTGTCAGGGCATCAAGGTTCGCGGGATTAGCAGCTCCCGTCCCATTTGTAAGTGCTTCTGGTGGACAAATGGACTTCAAGAAGTCCGCATATTCAGGATCAATTGGAAGATTTTGTTGATTGTTTTGAGGGTACAAACGGCTAGCAAAAATACCGCAATGTGCAATGCCAATGGAATGCGCGCCAGAGAGAGTCACCATTTCATCAACAGACATACCTTTCCTTGCAAAATTCTTGATGAGTTCCGTGGCATTGACGAATGGAGAAGGAAGATTAGTCAATGTTTCAGAGTCAATAGAAACACGACCATCACGACGTCCAGCTTGGACATCATAGTATATTATCCCAACTTTGTAAGAACTGTCTCGAGCAGCAAAGGCAACGATGTCTGCACAAGAGACAGTTCCAGGGCAGGCAGCCTCAAGTGCAGCTTTTGCAGCATCAATCACCTCAAAACCTTTTAAACTGTTCTTGTTGGGAATACCTTCCTTTTCGGAATTTGGTCCATCCAATAACACAGAGGCATCACACCCCTAATTAAAGCACACGAACATGTTACCGTTATTAATAATGTAATCAACAAATTAGCAAAACAAAAATATTAGCATTAAATTTGTACGTACCCTGACAAAGCAATCATGAAAATGTAACCTGATAAGGCCAGCAGCAATGCCTGGATTACGAGAGACGGCTATGTTTACAAAATGCTGAACAATGTTTTCAGCATAGGGACAAGTATATCTATAGTAACCTACTTTAATTGATGGCCAATATGGTGCTCGATAAGCAAGAATAGACGATGAAAATGACAAAATGAGGCAAGCAAAAAGTGCAAGATTGATGCCTTTGGAATCCATTTGAGACTTCAAAGACAGTATGCTGTTTTCTTAGTAATTGGATTTTCTCAGTTGATGGATATAACTTAGGAACAAATTGATGTATTTATAGTTTGAGAATTTCTTGAAGAAGTCTATAATTACAAAACGTGCTAGCTTGTATAATACCAACTGTTTGAAGTATTCTTGAGCTTGTCTGACCTTTCAAAAATTCCATGTACAACTACCATCTTATGCCAATTGTCATCCATGAAATAAACAGTACTTCATTTGATTCGCTACGGAGTTTAAGAAACATAGAAATGAAGAGACTTTCGAAATCTGTGGTCTTAAACATGTTATAAACCTTTTAGAACTTGTACCCTTAATAATGTTATTACATTTATGTGATTATAATTGAAGTTTTTCATTAAGCATAAAATTGCAAATATATATGTCGAGAAGCTAATAAAGTTGCGGACCCTAGTGAGTCTTTTTGTAACTCCTAACAGTAACTTCATATAAGGCTAAAGGTCCAATCCAACTAGACAAGAGCCAAATACCTTCTATAAGGATCAAATACGGCAAAGGCAATTTTTAGTTGCAAGGATTGGAATGTATGTGTCTTATGCTTCGGTTCCCCTTCCCTCTTTTTGTAAAATGTAAATTGTTTTTAGATCTAGAAAAGTGACATTCTTTCTGGAACGGATGGAAAATGAAAGTGTCTCACAAATTGAAATAAAGAGACATTTGACTGCAAATTAATGTCTTGTGCCATGGTACTAGAAAAAAAAAAAAACCCCACTTGGAGATTGAATTAGCTTGTTTAATTCATTAGTTGGTTGCCATTACATATGACTTTCCCTATACTTGTATTTTATCTTGTTAGTATTAGTCTACAAACTCCAATATTCCTATTTTATAACAAGTAGTGTAAGAAAATAGAATAATCTTGGTTCTTTTCATTTTGTAAGATTTAAATAAGAAGAAAAACTATCAAGTAGATTATATACTTTTGGTATATACGTGCAAAGTGCATAATTTAATAATAAGCTATATAAAGTATATAGGTTCCCTCAATCATTGTCTCCTATACTATTTTCAGAGTGCTCAACTAAGGATGTTGTTTGATACGATAGAAAATGTTTTCCTGAAAAATAAGTGATTACTGGTTCGACAATTGAAATGACAGTCATTTAGAGAGTGTATATGAGTTATTTTGAATTCTTCAAAAAGTGAACAGTTTCCACGTGGACTTCAGTATAACCATTGTTGATATGTAATGAACTCATATTGTATTGAAATGAATAATTGGAATTACACGTACAAATATAAGAGTTTGCCATTACAATTACTCCAAACTAGTAACAAATCTTCTGGGGAAGAAAAAGAAACGGAAAGTGTAACTCTATTGTTTTGATGATCTTCACAAACCATGGGACCTGGTCCAATGAGTCGAGCATGTATCTCTGTGAAACGGGGAACAACTGTAAAGCTGCCAGCATGGGAAAAGAGGACAATGTCCTCAACCAATGGGAGGACACTAGTAAGTTTTGTTCAGAGGATAATATAACCTCATTGACATGAAACAACCTAGTTAAGACAATTGAGCACAATTGAAAAAGTAGTCTTTTGTCTCTCTTAAGCATAACACAAGCTTCCAAGAACTGCAAGGGACCTGATAGAGTTATCAAGTGTTTTGTTTGTTGTGATTAAAAGATTGTGTCTTATGTGTTTCAACTTGTAAGATCCGTTCCTAATCTATAAAGGAATAGATCGTGTCTTTATTATTTCAGCCAACAATGAGCATAGTTAGAGTTAACTGTGTAGTATATGTGATTGAAGTCTACATTAACTAGAGTTAGTTGATATAGTGGGCAATAGAGCTATTGCTTCGGCTCGTCTTTCTGTAATAGGGGTGATACAGGTTGCAGGATTTAATCTGTGTACGTTTGATTGGAGTCTGTATACTGTATTCACTAGTTGCTTGAAGATAGTGAAGGCAGTTGGAAAATCCTGTTTGACAGGTCGTGATTTTCCTCCCTTGAGCAAGGAGGTTTCCACGTTGTTTTCACTATGTATTTTTAGTTTCCTTTACTGCACTTAAGTGTAACAGAGACCCGGTCCCATAGCACGTGGTGCACTCATCTAAACTATCAGAAAGGAACATGGGAGGAAGGTTACTGAATTAATCTAAGCAACTAAGAGATAAAGAGACAACTTCATAGCATAACACCGAGTAGATTATTTCCCTCTTCTGTATATAGGCATCTTTCCAGGGTCCCAAATATATTTAACGATTCCTCATTCTTTACATTGAGAAACCAAAGAATTCCAGTAGAGAGTGAACTAACTCTAGTCCTGAATGATAACATCTTCCAGTTGTTGTTACCAAATTGCGAGTACTGAAGATATATGTGATTGACAGTTTTTTGCAATAGTAGTTCTTGTCCTCCAAAGAAGGAAAGAACTGTCCCGAGCAGCAAAGGCCGAGTATGTGAAGATGTGATGGCACAATTGGAATTCACTCTCTCGTTTCGTTTGTATTTTAATGTCTTCCAAAGAAGGAAAGAACACTTGAATCATGGTGTTGGTAAACAGAATGTCTTATTTGCCTAACAATTTCATAGTGTTTTGACATCCAAATAGGATAGCCTATCAAATGAGTCTTAAAGGAACTGTATTTTCTTACTATCTACTTATAAAATATATTCAGAAAACTCCTTTCAATCAATTGGACAAACATTAGGGGAAAAAATAATACAATTGGACAAACAATGTGAAGAAAACAAGCAAAAACCTTGAATAGGGCTGGAGAAGTTGAAAGAATACTGAAAACTTTCTCAAAAGCAAATGATAGAGATGTTAGTTGACGAAATGACAGTTCCTCCTGATCTCTCCGTTTCGACCTGTGAGGACATCCAAAGTACCCATGTGAATCATTGCTGCTGCAAACTTCCTTGACCAAAGGGAACCAAATCTAGCATTATAGTTCACCAATCTAGAAGTTGTCGGGTTTTCCATCAATGCCTGATCTGAAATCATCAGTCCCTTTTGATTCTTTAAAGCCAAGTAATATCTGTTATCCAACCTGTTTGGTGTCAGGGCATCAAGGTTCGCGGGATTAGCAGCTCCCGTCCCATTTGTAAGTGCTTCTGGTGGACAAATGGACTTCAAGAAGTCCGCGTATTCAGGATCAATTGGAAGATTTTGTTGATTGTTTTGAGGGTACAAACGGCTAGCAAAAACACCGCAATGGGCAATACCAATAGAATGCGCGCCAGAAAGGGTCACCATTTCATCAACCGACATACCTTTCCTTTCAAAACTCTTGATGAGTTCCGAGGCATTGACGAAAGGAGAAGGAAGATTAGTCAATGTTTCAGAGTCAATAGAAACACGACCATCACGACGTCCTGCTTGGACATCATAGTATATTCTCCCAACTTTGTAAGAACTGTCTCGAGCAGCAAAGGCAACGATGTCTGCACACGAGACAGTTCCAGGGCAGGCAGCCTCAAGTGCAGCTTTTGCAGCATCAATCACCTCAAAACCTCGTAAACTGTTCTTGTTGGGAATACCTTCCTTCTCGGAGTTTGGTCCATCCAATAACACAGATGCATCACACCCCTAATTAAAGTACAGGACATGTTAACCGTTATAAGATAAATCATTTTAACAAAATAAAAATATTAGCATTAAATTATTAGTACGTACCCTGACAAAGCAATCGTGGAAATGTAACCTGATAAGGCCAGCAGCAATGCCTGGATTAAGAGAGACAGCTCTGTTTACAACATTTTGAACAATGTGTTCGGCGTAGGGGCAAGTATATCTATAGTAACCTACTTTAATTGATGGCCAATATGGTGTTCGATAAGCAAGAATGGACGATGAAAATGATAAAATGAGGCAAACAAAAAGTGCAAGAGCTGAAAGATTGATGCCTTTGGAATCCATTGTTAATTTTGAGACTCAAAAGACACTATATGGTTTTCCTCAAATGATGGATATATAACTTACGAACATATTGAAGTATTTATAGTTTGAGAAATTCTTGAAGAAGTTCATAATTACAAAACGTGCTAGCTTGTATTATTTCTACTGTTTAAAGTATTATTGAGCTTGTCTGACCTTTGAAGAAATCCACAACTACCATCTTATGTCAATTGTCACCCATGAAAACAATACTTTATTTGGATCGCTTCAGAGTTTAAGAAATTAGAAATGAAGAGACTTTCAAAATTTGTTATCTTAAGCATGCTAAAACATTTGTGTGATTATAATAAACGTTTCTCATTAAGCGTAAAATTGCTAATATAAAGTAAATTGTTTTTAGATTTAGAAATATGACATTCTTTTTGAAACGGATGAAAAATAAAAGTGTCTCATAAATTTAAATAAAGAGACATTTGACTGCATAATTATTAATATGCTTGTTTAATTCATTAGTTGGTTGCCAGTATATATGACTTTCATATACTTATATATATCTTGTTAGTACTAGTATTTCTGAAACTTAGTCTGCTAACTCCAATATTCCTATTCTATAACAAGTTGTGTAATAAAATAGAATAATCTTGAATCTTTGCATTTTTTAAGATTTAATAAAGAAAAGATTCTTGTTAGTTAAATATATATATGTCAATATTAGAAGAAAAACTAGCAAGTAGATTTTATATTTAATTTAGTAAGCTATATATAGTATGTAGGTTTTCTCAATCATTGTCTTCTATACTATTTCTAGAGTGCTCAACCATAACATATAAACAATCATATCTTAAGAAGAACCAATCTGAAATTAAGGGTGTTGTTTGGAAAAATGAGATTGTATCAAGAATCATGTACAAAAGAATATGAGAATGTCCTCTGGCATCGAGGGAATTGCACGTATAGAGATTCAAAAAAGAATTGATCGTTTTCAGGAAAATAAGTGATTACGCTGGCTCGGGAATTAAAATGGCAACTAAAAGCGCCTGTATGTTTAGTCTTGACATGACTGAAAAATAGAGACAGGATGAAGATGACTGAATTCCAGTAGAGGCAGCTTCACTCTAGCAAAAGAGACTTTTAGTGACAACAAATTTTCCTTTTAAAATATTGCCGCAAAAACATATAGTGGCAATTAAGGTAATGTTATTGCATTCAGAGTCGCTAAAGTCTTTAACTACATTAATATAGTGTGTTGGTTATTAATACCCATATTATATTATTGTGACTAAATATAATATAGCGGCAGTAAACCCTAATAACTTATACGAGTCCACCACACACCATAGGACCAGGTCCTTGTCACAATTTAATGCAGTAAAGACTATAATCATATCATATATTATTATAAGTGGGAAGCTCCAAAGTGTAAAGTTGAATTACCATTTTACCCCTACACTAAATAAAAAATATATACATCATCTCATTAATTATTAATTAGATATTAAACTTTAATTACCTCTAAGCTTGCTGAATATCATAAAAAACTGGAAAAAATATGAAAAGTCACATTACATTATTTATCATAGTCAACCATTAACATTGTTTTAAGACCTTTCCAAACTAAATCGTTGTTTTAAGAAGTCCAAAAAAATGTTTAAATACATTATCCAATTAAATGTGAAATTAAAGACATTAAAGAAAATGGAAGATAAAAAGAT
>NW_006239278.1:170088-171962 GCF_000226075.1 Solanum tuberosum | reverse complement strand
TTGGTGGCATCAAGATTACAAGCAGCTATAATATATGATGATAACTTCCCTATTTTGTTGTTTTCTCTGTGGTAATTTCTTAACAGAATTATCATTTTTGTAAAGCATCGATATTTTGGACTTTCAAATCATTTTGGAACAAAAGTTATAGTGCTTCAAGATACTTCAAAAAATGAATTTGAAGTTATATTTTTCAAGTGACAGGATAGTTTCTACATCTACAAATTAGGTATACAATTCTTTTATATATATATATATATATATATTTATTTTTTTAGTTCTCATATGTTTTTTTAGTGTTGAAGTGCTGGTATTATATTTTACTTCTTCTGCGTCAACTAAATTGAGAAACTTGTTGATGCATTTTTACAATCTCATATTTAGTAATGTCCAAATTCTTGCTTTATAAAATTATATTATTTAGGATTTATATATATTATACTTTATGTATTACACACTATAATTGCATATAATTATACATTTAATTGTTTATGAAGGTAGGTATGAGAAAAAACAACATATGTAAATTCTAATCATTTGAAGTTCACACATTAACTTCTGAGGTGAAGGCAGTGGATGGTGTTTAGTGATGTAAATGATGTTTTCTTTCTCACTTTTATGTAAATATATTTCTTTTTTTTTATTGTTTGAGTTAATTTTGGATATATTTGAGAATAGTATGTATATAAAATATATTACAACTTTTTCTTTCTTCTGTAAACAGGAATAAGGCTTTGCCTTTTGTTTGATTTTTTATGTCCCGCGTTTCTATCGTAATGAAGGTTGTTGTGGGAAGATCTTTGTGTCACTGAAGATTGCTTTCAATGATCGCAAAATAAAAAATATAAAAAATATTGCAATACTATAATTTCTCTACTAGAAGTCATAAAAGAAAGAATAGGTATACGTTGGTTTGATAAGCCAAAAAAAAATAACCCCGACTTGCTTTTGTCACTCGAGCAATACCAGTTTTTCAGTTTGATTTTTTCTTTAAATTTGTTGTCATTTCTTATTCTTCATTCTACCTCTCCTCTAATTTTAAAATAAAATACACTCTTTATGTCCCCAAATGAAGTATTGAAGTTCAAAATATGATGGTCGACATTTTCAAATATTGAGTAAGAAATACTTTTACTTTCACGATACATATATATCCATTTGGAGGCTTATGTCAAATGATTTTATTCACGCTAAATATAAGTGAGATTAAAAATCCAATATAATGTTACTATACATTAATTGATAATTTTACTTGTTGTTACACAGAACGGACTTTACAGAAAGAAACAAAGTCAAATTATAACTTCAACAATTAGTTTTAAACTATAATTGTTGTCTTGCACATTCATTTCAAGTTCAACTACGATATCGCTTTAACATATATAAATATTAATTATCAGTTTGTATTTTTTTTCTCTTCTAATTCAATTTTGAATCCCATACACATGTTTTAATAATATTTATGTTTTGAAAGTATGTATTAACTGATAGGAATACACGTGCGACGCACGTGTCCAAAACTAGTTATATTATAAGTGGGAAGAACTCAAGTCAAAAAGTTGAATTACGGTTTTAACCTCCTATAAATTAAAATGTTTATAATAAGTTTTAATTAAAATAGTAGTGACTTTTTGAATTTTCTTAGATTAATTCCTATATATATATTGTTATTATTATATCTAATTAATTAAACATTAAATAGTAATTATATTAATATTATTATTATTATTTTATAGTAATTATATTAATATTATTATTATTATTAAAATAATAATAATAATAAGTGTATTTTTACTCTTTATAAACTAAAAAAATATAAATATAGTTTGGCACATCATTAATTCATTTATACCCAAAAACTTTTCTCATCATTA
>NW_006239278.1:167447-167830 GCF_000226075.1 Solanum tuberosum | reverse complement strand
ATAAAGAAAATGGGAGATGGAGAAACATGTAGAGTTGATACATGTTGGAATTGAATAATTGTCATATCAATTTACATGTAACATTAAACATTCATTGGATGATATATGGAGTGCAGCTAGCAGAAATTCATGAGCTATGAACAGGAGGAAGTTGGTTTCTTTGGAAGATTTGATTTTAGAATTTTCATTAATTGATTTATTCTTATAATGTACTGTAATTATAATTGTTTGCGGCTATAGATAAATGCAACGTTATTTGTGTATTTGAAGGGAGTTATAAAATGATATCTTGTAGTCTTTTACTGGGAACTACCAAGTTAAAAGTTTACATCTCTGACATTCATCTTAATTTGTTTGTTATTGTTGATATAGTAGTTGGATAT
>NW_006239278.1:147838-166575 GCF_000226075.1 Solanum tuberosum | reverse complement strand
TTTTTCAATTACATAAATTGAACGGGATTTGGAAGTGGAAAAGTGGTACTTTAATGCTCAGGCAAACGTATCCAAGGAATTCACATAATACATGATTAATTGCTTTAAATTAATACATCATGTATTACTTTACCTAACTTTTACAATTCCTATAATTTGTCTTTTCATTTTGACTTATCAAATTCTAACACTTTTAAATTAGTAATCAATCTTTGTTAATATAACAATCAGTAGAATTTGAATAGTTCATTAAGTATTTAAGTGTAGGTTAATAAATACATATTATGTTAAAAGGAATTTCAAAGAACATAAGAAAAAAAACCCTATATAAAGGTAACAAATGATTTCCTTTTCCTTCAAGTTTTGTTTCTTTAGTTGAGCAAAAAAAAATCTGGCCTTCCTTCTCATGTTCTTTCTTTTCCTTTAAATTTTTCCTTTTGCATGAAATAAAGAAAATGGGAGATGGAGAAACATTTAGAGTTGATACATGTTGGAATTGAATAATTGTCATGTCAATTTACATGCAACATTCAACATTCATTGGATGATATATGAAGACCGCTATCTCCGTATGGAGTGCTAGCAGAAATTCATGAGCTATATATGAAAAGGAGGAAGTTGGTTTCTTTGGAAGACTGATTTTAGAATTTTCATTAATTGATTTATTCTTATAATGTACTGTAATTATAATTGTTTGCGGCTATAGATAAATGCGACGTTATTTGTGTATTTGGAGGGAGTTATAAAATGATATCTTGTAGTCTTTTACTGGGAACTACCAAGTTAAAAGTTTACATCTCTGACATTCATCTTAATTTGTTTGTTATTGTTGATATAGTAGTTGGATATCACAGGTTATATGCCTTCATGGCAACATCTGATTGGTATTGAAAAAATTATTTCGTAATTTTTTGTATTCTGTAATGTGTCTTCATATGTATCTTCATATTTGAATTTACTGATTCATTTTACAGAAAGAATTACGAGTATCCGCGTCATATATAAATATAGTATCAAACTTTAAAAGGAAAATTTTCTTTTATTTTGATATGATATCATTGAATAAAAACTATTTTAGCTACCACAAAATATAGGTATCTTCTCTTAAATAGTCGGGTAGATTTACTATTACTTTTTCTAGCCGGCATATATATATAATATATTGATTGCACATGATCGTACACATTACAAATGAAGTATACATAAATAATATATTATATACTCACCGTTTTTTTTTTTATAGTTTAATCAATTGGATAAACAATTATCTATGCTAATTCTTCAAAAATAATCTTAATTGCAAATTTTTGCTACATTTATTTTCAAAACTAAATATGTATGTAATTTTTAAAATATCATTAATATGGGAAACACGCGCAATGCGTGTGCACGAAAACTAATACAAAATAAAAACATGAAGGATTTTTATGTGGAAACCTCTTTGCTCAAGGGAGGAAAATCATGATCTGCTCCACAAGATTTCTAACTGTTCTTCACTATCTTTAAGCAACAAATGATAACAAATTCCAATAATCACATAAGGATTAAACTCCTAATCCTACAACCTGTAACAACTCTATTACAGGATTGAGCCAAAGCAATAGCTCTATTACGTACTATATCAACTAAGTCTAGTTAATATAGACTTCAATCACAAACAAGATGAAACACGCAAGACACAAACTCACAATCAACAAGTAAAGACGCACTTGATAACTCTATCAGGTCCCTTGCAGTTCTTGAAAGCTTGTGGTCTTCTTGAGAGAGACAAAAGACCCTTTTTGCTTGATTACTTCCAATGTGAGAACTAAGTAGTAATTTTGGCCATAGAAGATCTCTTGTTCCCATACTTGACATTACATATATTCTTTCAGAGGTTCCAGTAAATAATAATAGGCGGAGTCTGAATGATGAGTTTAGTCGTCCACCATTTGTCATCTGGTGTCATTTTAATAACAATAGAATATCAATTGTTACACATGCGGCTCCATATCAGATTCGATAATAGAAGAAAAAGAGGCCATCAAGTAAATCACTTATACAAACATAAGGAAAAAAATTCCAATCAATTGGACAAACATTGGGGGAAAATGAAATACAATTAAATTGAACAAACAATGAAAAGAAAAAATTAATAACAATTGGACACGCATTGAACCATCCTTGCACCTTGAATAGGATGGAGAAATTGAAATAATGAGGTAATGATAGAGATGTTAGTTCACGAAATGACAGTTCCTTCTGATCTCCCCGTTTCGACCTGTGAGGACATCCAAAGTTCCCATGTGAATCATTGCAGATTCAAACTTCCTTGACCAAATTGAACCAAATCTAGCATTATAGTTCACCAATTTAGCTGTTGTCGGGTTTGCCAACAATGCCTGATCAGAAATCATAAGTCCCTTTTGACTCTTTAAAGCCAAGTAATATCTGTTATCCAATCTGTTTGGTGTCAGGGCATCAAGGTTCGCGGGATTAGCAGCTCCCGTCCCATTTGTAAGTGCTTCTGGTGGACAAATGGACTTCAAGAAGTCCGCGTATTCAGGATCAATTGGAAGATTTTGTTGATTGTTTTGAGGGTACAAACGGCTAGCAAAAACACCGCAATGTGCAATACCAATGGAATGCGCGCCAGAGAGAGTCACCATTTCATCAACCGACATACCTTTCCTTGCAAAATTCTTGATGAGTTCCGTGGCATTGACGAAAGGAGAAGGAAGATTAGTCAATGTTTCAGAGTCAATAGAAACACGACCATCACGACGTCCAGCTTGGACATCATAGTATATTCTCCCAACTTTGTAAGAACTGTCCCGAGCAGCAAATGCAACTATATCTGCGCACGAAACGACTCCAGGGCATGCAGCTTCAAGTGCAGCTTTTGCAGCATCAATTACCTCAAAGCCTCTTAAACTGTTCTTGTTGGGAATACCTTCCTTCTCGGAGTTCGGTCCATCCAATAACACAGATGCATCACACCCCTAATTAAAGTACAGGACACGTTAACCGTTATAAGATAATCTAATAATCATTTTAACAAAATAAAAATATTAGCATTAAATTATTAGTACGTACCCTGACAAAGCAATCGTGGAAATGTAATCTGATAAGGCCAGCAGCAATGCCTGGATTAAGAGAGACAGCTCTGTTTACAACATTTTGAACAATGTGTTCGGCATAGGGGCAAGTATATCTATAGTAACCTACTTTAATCGATGGCCAATATGGGGTTCGATAGGCAAGAATGGAGGATGAAAATGATAAAATGAGGCAAACAAAAAGTGCAAGAGCTGAAAGATTGATGCCTTTGGAATCCATTTTTAATTTTTTGAGACTCAAAAGACACTATGCTTTTCCTCAAGTGATGGATATAACTTATGAACATTTTGGAGTATTTATAGTTTGAGAAATTAATTGAAGGAGCCATTAATTAATTAGTTACAAAAACAAAACATGATTGCATGTATATTACCAACTACACTAATGTTGAAGTATTCTTGAACTAATCATCTGACCTTTGATGAATTCCACAGCTACTACCTTACTATGTCTTCCATGAGTATAAAGGTTGACAATATTTGTTACCTTAATTTCTACTACTACTGTTCCATTTTATGTTAGCACTATTGCGTATTAGTCAATTCCAAAAAGAATGACGAAGGGCGAAGTCAGGTAGAGCATGAACATCTTCGGCAGAAAAGTATACTATTTACACATAGTTAAAATTATATTTTTCATATATATAGTAGATGTTGAAGCCTATCTTCAGCTTCTTCGTGTGTTTACTTCTTCATATTTTGAACTCTCTATAAAAACATGAGTCGACCCTGAGAATGACATCTTTTAATAATTGAAATTAATTAAACGTCAAATCTTTCATTTTATCCTTAATCACCGACGGAATGCATTTTAATGAAATAAGTACATGAAGAAGCCAATGACGATATTTAACATTTACTATATACATATAAAATAATTTTGACTTTTTATTATATACCATATAATTTTTTAATGAATGGTTCAGATGAACCTCTTGCGCCTCGTTAAAACTTGTCATATCCTTTTAAACACACAAAAATCTCATCATGTCATTTTAAGTAGATCACTAGTTTCAAAATTCTTTCTTTCTTAAATTATATGTCTAGTCAAACACCGCCACGTAAACTGAGATGGAGTTATTACTAGTATTGTGCATAAACTTCATGTTCTGTAAAATTAATAAAATTGAAATGGTAAAATTTTCTGGTCTTAAATCTGGTGTTCATGAAAAAACAAGTTCCACTTGATTAGTTGCTACCCAATATGTGTACCAACTCAATGTGATAGCATTCTTACTTTGTAAGTAAGAGTTTGACTTTGCTCTTTCTTTTGTTAGCGGGCCGTTTAGTACGCGGGATAAGGTGAATATCTAAATATTAAATTTGAATTAAATTTATATCGTTAACGAAATATAGTATAAATTTAATCTTTAATATTCCATACAACTTGGAATTGTTTTATCGCACCTCCCAAATGAGATAAATTAGTTTCAGGATATAATTTTGAAATAATTTAATCCATGAACCAAATAATACCTTGGTGTTTTGTGAAATTTGGATTTATTAAATAAAAATAAAAATTCAAGGAAAAATTATGCTTACAAGTTGCATATATTTTATACTTGTAAAGAAGAAAAAGTACCAAGTAGATCAAATTAAGTATATGTTGCAAATTGCATCATCTTATACTATTTTAAGAGTGCTCAACCATAACATAGAAACTACTATTCTTCATTAATGTTTTAAAATTATTATATATATTTTATTAATTTCAAATTTTGAATTCACTTCTAAATACAAGACTACGAGGATCTGACAGCATAATAACTATCCTCAAAATTGGGGGGTAGGGGGGATAAAATTATACAAAAATTGAGTTTTATCCAATAAACTTCTTCGATCAACAAAAATAGGACAAAAACATTGGTAAATAGCTCAAATCTTCTTTCAATGACTTTAAATTTGAACCACAATATCAAAATAACATCCCAATGAAAGTCAATCATCAATTTGTCAAAAGATTCAATACGTCACAAAATTTATTTGTGAGTATTCACTTTTAAATATGCCAACAACGATATTTTAAACTCTTTTACTTTAATTCAACAGTAACAATATATTTAGTGAAACTTTTCACTTTAATTATTCAACAATATTTAAATACATGATAATAAACATGAATATCACTCTCCGTCAGTTTTTAAACTCTTTCACTTTAATTCAACAACATATTTAGTGAAATTTTTTACTTTAATTCATTCAACAATGTTTAAATACATGATAATAAACATGGATATCACTCTCCGTCAGTTTCTAAGAATAAAAAAAATGAAAGGAAAAAAAACGAAATAAGAGAGCACTCATCTTGGAGTGAACTTACTACTTAAATACTTTCAGCTATCATAATCACAAATAAACAAATTAATTTCGTTTCCCCTAAATATTTCAAATTAAATATGTACAATATGAGCTAAATGTGGTAAGATATGAAAATATGGGCTAATTTTGATTATAAGCTTGGGCCAAATAATTATCATATTCGCATGTTCTTAGGACCGCCATTTAGCTTGTGTTTGCTTTCTAATTTTTTTTCCCAAGATTTTGGTCCTCTTAGGAACAACTTCAGACGTATGCATTGATATTGAAAATTTGTGTCTAAGTCCAAAGTATAGTACGTGAATTAACAAATTATTACATTTTGAGGGACAATTAAGATCTCTTAACCACTTATAAATTTACATTTCAAATATATTATAGTAAAAAATAAGATATAATACATCAGTATGTTCTTTAATTAGCTTGATTTCAATTGATACTTATGCCCTACAACTTTGAATGTCCACAAGGAAACACTTAAACTCGTATAAAATTGAATAACTAGACACACGTCTTATTAGACATAATACACGTAAGACGTTAAGTAAAAAGTAAAATTATCATGTATGACGTCACGTAGGAGGAGTCTGTTTATTTGTTCAATTTTATATAAACTTAAATGTTTATTTGTACACACGCAAAGTTGAAAGACGTGTCCATTGAAACCAAGTTAAAAGGTATTTTTTTCTGTATTATCTTGTAAAATAAAACATAATACTAAAAAAAGTAATTATATATAACTTACAAAATCAATATTGATCATTCTAACACCATTTGACAAAATTATATCATATAGTCTCAAATTTTGAAGAAATTATCTTAGCCTAAAAATTTATTTATCAAAATCTTATTTTTGATTTCACTTTAGCTACTATTACTCTGTTCTTTCATGTCCTTCATTCAACTCCTTCGTGGCTGCACAAGCTCAAAGTCCCTCTTCAATGGCAAGTCACTCCATGCTCAGCTACTCAAACTTGGGTCCCAAAATGCAGACATTTTCACAAACAATCACTTGCTCACAATGTACTTAAAACTCAATCAACTTGATGATGCCCAACAACTGTTCGACAGAATGCCTGAACGAAACATCATTTCTTGGACAACATTGATTTCCACATATTCTCAATTGGGTATGTCTGAAAAGGCTTTGGGTTGCTTTAGATCAATGAATCTTGAATATGGGTTTGGTCCAAATGGTTATACTTATGTAGCTGCTTTTTCAGCTTGTAGTAGTTTAGGTGCTGAAAGAACAGGGAAGGAGTTACATGGGAGGATGTTGAAAACTGAGGAAAGTTTAAATAGTTTTGTGAGTAATTGTTTGGTTAACTTTTATGGGAAATGTGGGTTGTTGAAATCAGCTAGGATTGTTTTTGATGGAATTTTGGAACCTAATTCTGTTACTTGGGCTTCTTTGATTTCTTGTTTTTTTCATTGTAGGGAGTATCAAGAAGGATTGAACATGTTCGTGTTGGCGTTGAGGGGAGGGGTGATATTGAATGAGTTTTTCTGTGGGAGTGTTTTGGGCGCTTGTGCTGCGATAAAAAGTTTGCAACTTGGAATGCAAATTCATGGTTTGATTGTTAAGTCTAGTTTGGGGATGGATCAGTTTGTGGTGACTGGTTTGATTAATTTTTACGCTAAATGTGGTCGATTGGAATTGGCACGTCAAGCTTTTGATGAGGCAGATGAACCGGAGTTGCATGCTTGGACTGCGATTATTGGAGGTTGTGTGCAGTTAGGGAGTGGAAGAGAGGCCATTGAACTTTTCTGCAAGTTGCTTTCCTCGGGGTTGAAACCAAGCGAGAGAACATTTTCATCAGTTATTGGAGCTTTTGCTGATATAAAAGAACTTAGAGTTGGGAAACAGATTCATTCCCGGATTGTAAAACAGGGATTCGACTCATTTAGTTTCGTATGCAATGCTTTGTTGGATTTTTACTCCAAAAGTGAATTGTTTGAGAAATCATTAAAGCTCTTTCAAGAAATGAAAGAACATGATGTTGTTAGCTGGAATACGCTAATTGCTGGATGTGTGAGCTCAGGTCGGTATGAAGAAGCTTTGAGATTTCTCAGGGAAATGTTGCTTGAGGGTTTTGAACCAAGTCTATACACATACTCAAGCATTTTGAGCATTTGTGGAGATTTACCAGCTATTGAATGGGGCAAGCAAACCCATTGCCGTGTACTGAAGTCTAGATTTGATTCCAATGTGGTTGTTGACAGCGCCCTCATTGATATGTATGCTAAATGTGGACGACTTGGTTATGCACGTAGAGTTTTTGACATCCTTCCCGCGAAAAACTTGATATCTTGGAACACCATGGTTGTAGGATACGCCCAGCATGGGTTTGGGAAAGAAGCTTTGGAAATTTATGGTATGATGCAGAGCAGTGAGGTTAAGCCTAACGACATTACATTTCTTGGAGTATTATCTGCCTGTGGACACGTTGGACTTTTAGACGAAGGACTTCACCATTTTACTAGCATGACTAAGGTGCACGAAATCATTCCAAGGACAGATCACTTGGCTTGTGTAGTCAGTCTATTCGCACGCAAAGGAAAAACAAAAGAAGCTTATCGTTTCATAAAGAGCTTTTCAGGGGAACCGGATAAGGTAGTGTGGCGTTGTCTCTTGTCTGGTTGCAAAGCTAATAGAGACTTTGTCTTGGGGAAATATGCTGCTGAAAAGATTCTAGATATCGATCCTGATGATACTTCAGCCTACATTGTATTATCTAACATTTACGCGGAGTTACAGATGTGGGATGAAACAGCCAAGATTAGGAAACTGATAAAGGCGAAGGCGTTAAAGAAGGAAACTGGACATAGTTGGATTGAATTACAGAACAAAATGTATACATTCTCGGCATGTAATATCATGTCCCTTCAAGAAAGTTATCTGCAGCAAGTTTTGACTGGATTGACAGCCCAATTGTTAGATTCAGGGTATGTCCCTGATCTCATGTTTTCGCTGAATTTTGAGGAGCAAGTTATCTGATAACGAGTTATCCATCCGTGCTTGGATAACTCGTTATCAGACTACAATGAATCGACAGTGCTGAAACCTCATTATGTGAGAGGTCAACACTCAACAAGGTTAACTCCTTATGACTTCAATATGTCTCCAGCAAACTCGGTCCCAAGCCTGAATAGAGGAGGAGGATTATAGACAGTTGACTAGCAACATAGAGATAGTCTAACTACGAAGATCCTCTTCGTAGATGTAAGAGGATTCATATAATCGATTCCAACTAGGTTTCTATCAGGAGTTAGTTACTATTGAGATGTCAACAAATATCCATTCTTGGGCCTACTCCAGTTGACCATCCCAACACAGTAATGCCCCCAAGGGATCGGGGAGAAATGATATCGTAGGGCACTTACAATTTTTTTTTAGTTTTATGGTCTTTTCATAAAGAATCTTTCGTTTTTACAGAAATTTGAAAAGATCATTTTCTTCTATTCAAGTTGTAAGATGACTAGAGATCTCAATTTTCTTGAGGGTTCACTTGATTTTGCGGCACAAAATTATGTAGGGATTATAATTCTTGAATTATTTGATACTTGTGATTTATTTGGTTCATTATGTTAAAAATTTGGAACTTTTAGTAAGCACACAGAGGAGTGCCAAATAAATGAATCATTAATTAGAGGTTTCGAATTTGAATCTTGAGTATGGAGAAAATCATGTTGGGAGTGCCACCTCTGAATGGGTCTTGCAATGCGAGATTCGAATTTAGTCGGAGCTCCAATGTAAGCTCCGGTGATGAAAAACCAAAAAAATTTTATATTAATTAACAAGCTATATTTCAACCCATTCAATTTTCATCGAAATTACTAATATATTGTGATGTAGTAATGAAACTACTTCATCCTTAATTAGCGATCTTGAATTTGAGCCCCGAGTATAGAAAAAACATATTGGGAGTACCACTTTCAAATAAAACTTATAGTGCACAATCCAATTTTAGTTGAAACTCTAATACAGTCTTCGAACATCGGATGAAAAATAAAAATAAGTTAGAGATCAATAGGACAAATATTTTTGGGACCAACTTCATAAACGAACTACACATGGGGTGACTAACTATTGAAACGTGTCAAGCCGTCAACAATCCTAACTTGCTCATTTACCACGTAACGTTACACTTATCGACTTGCGGCAACACTTCTTGTTTCAATGAATTTATCTGGATTTAATATTTTTAATTTAAAATATAAATTAACTTAAAAAAAATATCAAAAGAATGACAATAATAAATATAAATTCGTTACTTTATGTTTCAATCTATAATATTTAAATTCTGAATAATCTCTTTCCACTTCAATCCCAATAAAAAACCCATCTTGCAAATAAATAGAGAACAAATTAAAACAAGCTTATCATAGTAGGAAAAAAATAATATGCAGAGAGCTAAGGAGAAAGCAGCTAATGCAGCTACCTCAGCAAAGTCTGGTATGGAGAAGACCAAAGCTATTGTTGAAGAAAAGGTATATATACCGTCAAATTTTTCTATAATAGTGTCAATTGCAAATAAATACTTCAACATCAAGAGTACACGTTAGATACATTGTTTTGAACTCAACTAATAACTAAACACTTTAACATATTCGAAAGTTGTCTGGTTGATATTTTATAAATTGGAGTGTTTAATTGATGCACTTCAACTAAGTTGAAGTGTAAATAATATTCATACTCAAAATTAAAGTGTATGATTTAGCTAGGCTATAGCCTATCAATTGACTACAAGTTAATGTGTCTATCTACTTAATTAGTATATGCTTATAATATAAGTTACGTTGACTTTTATAATAAAATATTGTTTATTTATAAATAATATTTATTTTAGAAAAATTTATACGTTTTAATTATTCGTGAAGTATTCAAACTTTATGATTCTGATACAAGTATCAATGACTGAATTTATCATTAATAACAAGCTCGAATTTGTATTAAACATATTTTTGACAGGTGGAGAGAATGAGAACGAAGGACAGAGACAAGAAAACAGCTGCTGAATTGAACAAGAAAGAGGCCAAGGACCAAAATGCAAATGCTAGGTATATATATATATATATGCATAAACACACATACAAAACAAAAATTACAAATTTAAGTTATATATATTATCCGTAACAATAAATTTACGAATGATCTGATTATATAAATTTTTATTCTATAGGTATATATAACGCTTTGATAGGGTACTTCTACCGTTTAATTTGTGTTTTTTTTTAGTTCTTATAAAAAGAATAATCTATATGTTTAAGATTATAAATTTAAGAGACTCAGAGTTACACAAATCTTATGATATGTCCAAATATAAAGGTTTCAAAAGGTTTGTTTTTTTTCTTTTGTAATAACTACATGTCTAGCCAAATAGGTTCACATAAAATGATATAAGGCTATTAATATTGAATTAATAATATAGTCTCAACTTGGAACTATATATATGAACTACTTAAATGTAGGTTTTGATTTTTTTTACTCTTTCTTAGACATGGTGGAGCACATGGCTACACCACCACCGGAGAGCCGGAATACTCAACAACCGCTTATGATCCAACCAACGATACGATTGGAGGTGGAGGTGGAGGTGGAGGTGGAGGTCCGGTGCTTTTCGACCATCCAACTGTAAAAACTCAAGATCCTAGTTTTCCTTGTTGATTCATGATAACTAGCACCATTAATAATATAACATAACAATAATAATAAGAATGAATGATTAAATGGTTGTTACCTATGATCGGGAGAATTGATTTTTTAGGCAAGTATCGATCATATTCTTGAAAATACATATTATTACCATTTGCATGTTCATAATTGAATGAACGACTATATAGGTTATTATCTTCTGAGAGATCTAATAAATTTAAGTGACGATTTGAGAAATCAATGACCATAAAAAAGACAATAGTAGTAAAATAGAAACAAGATAAATAAATAAAAGATAGTATAATTGTTTTATACGAAACACATTGTATGAACCTATATGGTCACTATAAAGTTGAAACATTATTTAGTTTAGATAGATAGTTTTTCTACCAGCAGAAATTGTAGTATTAAAACAGATTCACTCTCCATGCATATTGATTCCCTATCTTGAATCTGGAAGCCCTTTATATTCACAAAACATAAAAGGAAAAATATTAAATTAATCTTTTACTGACAAGAAATATGACTTTCAAATTAAGTTTTGAATAAATGGATGGTGTCAAAGCGAGTGGGATTAATGTCATACGTAAAAAGAAAGAAACTTATATAATGACATATTGCATATTCTCGTTAATTCATAAACAAGATCTATATATTCGATCAGAAAAGAATCAGGAGTAAAAAATAAGGAATCTGAATATCGATAAATTTCTCGAAACAAACGTGGAGTACTACATAGAAAACACACTAAAACCCCAAAAAAGGAAACTAGAGAATATTACCAGTCCATAAGGATGAGAGAATCACTTGAGACCAAGGGCTTTCTCCTCAGCTGACACAATTTCCTTCTCAAGCTTTATTTTGCATGCAAATAATAATGTTAGATGACATGTAATACATAGGTTTTAAGCATAATACATAAATAGATATTGAAGAGAGGTGATTAGATAAGACATCACACATTTTTACCTTATCGAGGATATGATCATAGATAGAAGAGCATGAAGGACGAGGATTATCGGTTAGTGGGTAGCAGAGTAGTCGAGTGTTTTTCCCTTCCCTGTGATAGAGTCGGGTTCGAGGCTAGTACATCTATCGATTTCCTTACTAGTATTATTATTTTTATTCTAGCATTATATTATCCTTCAATTTTACTATTAATTGTTGTTTCATTTACTTTAGCTATCTACGCTGTTTTACCGTTTTCTTCATTATTTTCATCATTGTTTTTCACTCTTGCTCTTCTTTAGAATTTGTTCTTGAGCTGAGGGTCGTCTATCGAAAACCACCTCTCTACCTCTCAAGGATGGGTACGGTCTTTTATTCTTTGTACACCTCATCCTCCCTAGGTACCTCACCCGTGGGATTATACTGAATACATTGTTGTTCTGTGCTTTCTCTACAACGTAACTTAAAATTTTTGATAATCACATACTTCAACGAGACAAAACGTTAAGATGACTAATTGAAAGAACATAGACATAGAAAATCAGAAATGTAATTACCAAATGACAAAAGGGAGTTCAAGTAAATGTATAGGCATGATATTATAGTACCTTCATGAGGCTTTTAAATTTATTATGAAGTTCATGATATGCTTGATTCAAGTTTCTTGCTACCTGCAAACACCTACACAAAATCCCAACGTAACAAAACTAAGATTTTTTATCTGAAAAAATCGATTTCGAGATAAACAAGCACATACATACAAGCATTTTCTGAATCAAAAAAATTACATATCAAGATGTAGACAAATCAAATATTGAGTTGATGCAGAAAGAATCATACTCATCCTTCGACTTTTAATCAACTGCTTCAATAAAAACAGAGCATCCATTCTTAAGAGTACATGCTCCATGAATCAGACATGGATGCAGCATTATTTTTGGAGAGTCCAAGCAACATAATTTAAACGAATAGAGAGTTCAGGTAAAATATAGTAAGATACTAAGAAGTGCAACATGATTGGTATACCTCATCCTCGAGTGATTGAATGAGTGTACTTGTATGCATTTTATTGGTTTCGAGAATCTACACAAAAATAATTTTAATCATATATAAACAGTATAATTTTATGTCAATAAGTATATCGATGTCATTGAACGTACCTCGTTCCCTAAGGACTGACATAATTGGTTAAATGTCAATCCCTTGACTTTC
This sequence comes from Solanum tuberosum, assembly GCF_000226075.1. NCBI lineage: Eukaryota > Viridiplantae > Streptophyta > Magnoliopsida > Solanales > Solanaceae > Solanum > Solanum tuberosum. Next base: position 153,345 of record NW_006239278.1, on the reverse strand, counting down.
TCAAACTCATCGTCCATAACCTGATGTGTATCACAAGAAGAATCATGGTGGAGAATTCTAGAAATAATAGAGTTGAGCTACAATTTTGAGTTTAAAAGTTCGGATTCCTATAAAATGCTACTCTTTCTATATCAAATTAAATGTCAACTTAGAAAATTCGGTTCCATAATACAAAAACTACTATAATTTTTTTTAATATAGTGTCAATGCAATTGATGTACCTCATTCTCAAGATGCTGAAAGATCCAGCTTTCTTTCGATTTCTCGATGTCCACAAGCTGCACACAAATGTGAATATGTATTACAAGAAGAATCGTGAAAAAGAATTCTAGAAACTTCGAGCTACAATATTGGATTTATGATGAGTTCGAAATTTTAGAAAATAAGATTTTAATAAATTATTAAATAGAAATACTGCATTTAACCTAAAACTATTGAGTTTTATCGAAATAGTAATCGAAAATGTTGTTATTGGTGTACCTCTTCGTCAAGAAAATTTTGATTGAGTGATTTGTCATCCATTTTTGTAAACTTGAAACCCAAAAATCATAGAGAATAGAACTTGAGTAGTGAATTACAGCTTTTTTTTCGTTCTGAATCAAACTAATACACTTAAATAGAAATGGATACTTATTTTCAACTCTTTAACTTGTTCCCATAATTATTTTCCTTTTTAAAATTTCATTTCTCTCAACTCTATTTCCATAATTATTTTTTCCTTTTTTGTCTTTACAAAAGTCAAATAATGTGGATCTAGACCCATTTGAGAAATACTTCTTCCCTCCATTTTTACTTATTCAATCGATTAGTATACTCTTTAAGAAGCAAAGAATAAAATGATAATTTAACTATATTTGGCATTGGGAAATTAATAGTAAGTAGTAGTAATTACTTTGCTTTTTAGGAACTCATTCATTATATTGAACAAATTTGAGATATGATTAAAAAAGTAATAAGTAAGTACTAATTACGCTGCTAACTCTGTATTTATATTAAATCAACAAATAAATAAGTTTTTCAAGATACAAATTATTGTAGGAAGCTTCAACAAAGTGACGATGTCATCAATGTACCTCGTACTCGTAAGACTGACATAATTTGCACTTAAAACATGATTGGAAGAAGAATTATGTCGGACAGTTCTAGAGTATATTATGTAATATAATCATAATTTTGATTATTTTTAATTTGTGGCATAGTTTCGCGAAATTATGTTATTCAGTTTTCTAATTGTATAAATTCAAAAGTTGTATATATTCGGTTCCTGATTGAATAAATTCAAAATTTGTATAAAATAGTTCCTGATTGTATAAATTCAAAAGTTGTATATATTCGGTCCCTGATTGAATAAATTCAGAATTTGTATAAAATAGTTCCTGATTGTATAAATTCAGAATTTGTATGATTTTGTTACTGATTGTATAAATCCAAAATTTGTATATTCTTACCTTAGCTATTTGTATACGGTTTATGAAAAAAAATCATAAATTACCATGTTTGTATATTGGCAAGCGTAATATACAAATAGAATTCTAAAAAATTCTTAAATGTATAATTGCAAATTAATTGTATATACTTACCCTATTTGTATATTCGCAAGTGAAATATACAAATCGTGCAGACACGTGAAATATACAAATCGCAACCTCCATAGCAAATAGAACTATAATTATAGCTATGGAGCGTACTTACCGAAACTATAAATATAGAACTTTATTATGCCTATTAGCTCTATAAATATAGAACCTTATTATGTCGATTATCTTTGTTATTTCTGCAATTTTCTCAATAAAAATCAACGCTACTATCTAAGCTTAGCACAACTTTTCAACCATTAAAAAACATAGTAAAATTAAAACAAAGATAGATAAATAAAGATAGTCTTGCTTCTATCTCATACAAAACACATTGTTGTGCACCTATATGTTGACAAAAAAAGTTGAAACATTATTTTTCATAGTTTTTCTAGTAGCAGTATTGTAGTGGAGTAGTAAATACAGCAACATTCACTCTCCAGACTCTCCAGATTCATGATTCTTGAAACGAAGTTCATGCATTGACCTTTGTTCGATTTCCCACCTTCTAATCTGAAACTCCTTTATTCACAAAACATAAAAAGAAAAAAAGTATTAAACAACAATATAACATTTGTATGGTGTCAAAAATATATTTTTACTAACGAGAAATATGATTTTTAAATTAAGTTCTGGATTAGGATGTTGTCAAAGCAGAGTGGAGTCAATATCATACGTAAAAAGGATGAGACTTAGAATAGCAAATATAAATAGATTTTTTGCACATTTTCATTAATCTATGAATAAGATCTATATATCTCAATCGAAAAAATTAAAGAAAAAAAAAGAATCAAAATTAATTGATAGATTTCTTGAAACAAACATGGAGTACTAATAACATAGGAAACATTGTAAAAAACAAATAAGGGAACTATAGATTATTACCAGTCCATAAGGATGAGAGAATCACTTGAGATGAAGGGCTTTCTGCTCACCTAACGCAACTTCCATCTCAAGCTACATTTTGCATGAAAACAATAATGTTAATAGACGTTGGAGAGAGGTGATTAGATAAGATAGGGTACATCTCCAGGTTATTGAGCATATGCCCATAGATAGAAGAGCATGATAGTTGAGCATTTTTCCCCTTCCCTATGATAGAGAGGGGCTTCAAGCTAGTGCATCTATCGATTTCCTTACTAGTAGTATTGTTTTTATGCTAGCATTATCTTATCCTTCAATTTTACTGGTACTGTTGTTTGATTTACGTTGGCTACCTATGCTCTTTTTTTTCTCTCTTCATTATATTACATCATTGTCTTTTGCTCTTGTTAGTCTATAAAACATGTTCTTGAACTGAAGGTCTATCGAAAACTATCTCTCTACTCTTCAATGGTGGTGTAAGGTCTTTGACTCTTTGTACACCTCACCCTCCCAGACCTGAGACTATACTGAATATGTTGTTATTTTATGATGAATGGACTTACTTCTACCATTGTTAATTAGATTAATGTAATTGACAATTAGCAAAATGTGATGAGGTAAAAAAGATCAAAATCAGAAATGTAATCACTAAATGACTTCAAGTAAATGTAGGCATGATAGTATATATAGTACCTCCATGAAGCTTTCAAATTTGGAATGAAGATCATTATATACTTGTGTCAGGTTTCTTACTGCCAGCAGACACCTACATGATATTAATTAATTAGTATTATTATTATTATGCAACACTAAAGAAGGCTACAATATATCGAAATACAAGAGTCAAAAAGATAATAACAGAAATTGAAGGATAAGAAATAAGGAATTAAGGGAGAAATACTACAACTATCAGTATAAAAGGATAGGATAAGCAAGATAACACTCTACTACTTAATAACCTTCTACGTTAATCTGTATCCTCCGGAAATTAAAGGAAAATATGTTTTGAAGTATTCTTAAATGAATAAGAAAGAACTTCTTCTTTTAATACCTTTTCCCACATATAAACTTTGAATCATATTAGGGAAAACATAACATAGCATTCAAAAGACGAGCAATAACAATAATAACTAACTAATGTGATAACTGAAACACAACAGAAAGAATCGTACTCGTTCTTGGACTTTTTATCAACTGCCTCGATAAGAATAGAGACTCCATTCTGAAGAATACATGCTCCAATGCTGTGTAAAAGAAGTTGAACAAATTAATCTGCATTATTATGAAGAAGAATTTTTACAACTACTTTATGAAACAACAACTCACCATGCCGAACTTGCTTTCAGCTTGAAACAATGCATTTTTAATAAATCAAAGTCCACAAATGTTGACGACTCACTAAAATTAATAAATAAAAGTAACACAAGTCAAAAATCATAGTCATTAAAAAAAAAAACAAATAGTCAATATCAACGCGAAAAAAAACATACAGAGTCGTAGTTAGGTTCAGTATAACAGCACGAGCGTCCTTAAAATAAATATAAACTCGATTCATGAAGAAAGAAGGAGCCTCATTTTTCTTCAACAAGTAAATGAATCGAAATTGGCTATCAACCATATCCTATAAAAAGCACCCCAAGTGAGTGAAAACGTCATATGTTGCTCATACTCTTCAAAAATGTCGATAAGTTCATATTGGACATGCACATTATTTTTGAAGAGGCTAAGCAATATAATTTAAACGAGTAGAAAATTCAGGTAAATTATAGTAAGATACTAAGAAGTGCAACATCATTGGTATACCTCATCCTCAAGTGATTGAATGAGTGCACTTATACGCATTTTATTGGTTTCAAGAACCTACAAATTTAAGACAAAATATCAAATTGTAGTGTCATGCATGTTGTCAGAATTTTCATTAACGGTGTTAAAACAGAATATATTAATGGTCAAAACTGAGTTTTGCACCCCTTCCCTTTTAAAATATGAGAACTGAACATATGAAGAAGTGTTAAGGTTCAACATCTATCATCATATATCATCATATCATATCATATATTACTAAAAGTGGGAACAAAAAAAGTTGAAAGTTGAAATACCATTTTGCCCCTAACACTAAATTAAAATATTATAAATATTTAGTTAATTACATGTTTAAATATTAGTGATAATCAATCATTACATTGAGTAAATGGAGAGTTCATGTGTTCAAAGGAGGATTGTTTACTCTTCCAGATTTTAATGGAGGTTCATTTCATATATTTAATATTCTTAAAGTTGTTCTCTTTTATCTATTTTGGTCCTTTGAAACCTTCAAATATTTAATTTAAAACTTTAAGATGTCTTTTGGTATTCCTCTATTTTTTATCTATATAAATTCATCTTTTTTGTTTCATGAAACTCACATTCAAAATTATCCTTTTCATTTTATAATTAAAGTAGTGAAGCCATTAACATCTAAAGTATGCGATATATCTACCTTAGTTTGATTGGATATGAGATAAGGTGTCAACAAAAACTTGGAAAATTATGTACCGATTTTGTATTTCTTTTTTCATTTATAAATGTTATGATTAAAGTCTTAAGAAGGATGTTTATGTTAATTTTTTTCTTCTATGTTTATTTTTTTTATATTTATCTATTAGTCTTCTTTAATTTAATTTTCTATAAAAAAAAAAAACAATTATTATCATAACATTTATTTGAGATTGTTGCATTTTAGTACTCATTACACGCATGTTTTCATTGAATTTTAATCGTCCTAACGAATTTATAAAATATTACATGAGACACACGTGTGTTGCACGTGTCTAGAAACTAGTTATTATAAATACACATAAAACAAAAAAAAATCAACCATATATAAACAGTATAATTTGACATCATAAAAAGTTTCCGAAATACAAAATTACCATAAAAAGCTTCAAGGAAGTGTCGATGTGATTGAACGTACCTCGTTCTCTAAGGACTTACATATTTGGCTAAATGCCAATTCATCTACTTTCTCAATTTCATTGTCCATAACCTGCACATAAAATAAATATATATATATATATATATATATATATA
>NW_006239278.1:131275-140434 GCF_000226075.1 Solanum tuberosum | reverse complement strand
CACTACAAGAAAATGGGTCTTTAGCGAAAGGAAAATTAGTGTCTAAAAGGACAAATCCAATCGTTAGTGGACATTTACGACCGGACAAAAATTGGTCGTCGCCCACCATTAGTGGCTCCGACGTTAAAACTAGACGACCAAATTCAAGTTCGGTCGTTAAGACATCTTTAGTGACGGCAAAAAATTTGGTCATTAGATCTTTTTTGCGATCACATTTTCCCTTCGTTAATTTTTATCTTGGTCGCTAGATAACTTCATAAAGTTATATTATAAGCTCTTTTAGCGATCGGAATCCATGTTATAACATCAACAATTTAACAACCACATTTCCCTTTGTTGATATTTTCAAAATAAATATTATTAAATAAAAGGTTACATTTTGTCCGACCCCTTGTGATTGATTATTAAACATCATTATTTTATATGTAACTAAACAAACATTTCCAAAGTCATAAAATATAGTCAATAATATAATTGATGATAATGTAAGTACGTAACTACGTACAATGAAATGGTAATTAATATTTTAAAGAAAATATAGCCTAAATTATTGTAAAGTAAGTTTAATGAACTTCTTGCGCTTTAACTTGTTCATCTCTGCTAATATCTTCAATTGTTTTTCAACTCACTCCACACTTGAAGATCCTTCCTCACTTCAAATTCTTGATCATCTGTTGCAAGGATAAATATTTGCATCAGTTAATTGAATAGTTCATCAATCGGATATGTTGCGGAGACATAAATAATGATTGTCTAATTATTTTCTCATCAAAAATCCAGATTGTAAGAAATTAAAATGCTTTGTTTCACAAGAAAATACTGCAAAGTATAGAAGCACAATGTGAACAACATATATATATATATATATATATATATATATATAAAGAGTTAAAGGTTAATTTAAGAAAATTATTCTTTTTATTTATAATTTTTTTTAGGAAGTGGCATAATGAAGAAAGTGAATAAGTAATATGAAACGAAAAAAGTGCACACATATTTAGTGTAAGATCATAAAATTTAAAAAACATTTAGATTAAACCTGTCATCTAGGAGACCACCAAAATTCTTAGTAATGTTAATGCTAGTATATCCCACTGTTTTAGAGAAGCAAATAGTGTGGCTGACCACTTAGCCAAATTTGCTTCTACTAATGGATCTGGAACCTTCTACCTCTCCTATCAACAACTGTCTAGCGAGGATAAAGGCTTAATTCTACTAGACAAATGACAATTCCCTTCAACGAGGAGAAGATATGAAAAGAGTAATTTTTTTTGTAAGTTAGTATGACTCTTGATTAGGATGAGAAAATCTACACCTTCTCATCAACTTTTTTGGTGCTACTCTTAGTACTAATAGGTTAGAGGTAAGGTCCATGTCCCCTTCTAACCTCTTGTAACTTTTTGTGATATATCAACATGGTAGGCGTCAAGTTTACCACATAACCAAAGGCTCACAACCTAAGGTGATAATGGCTTATTAAAAAAAAACTTGTAGACCACACGTTTAAGGCACTGTAACGACCTTTAGGATGAACAACACTTTACGCATAAATACAAAGGGAAAGTTGTATAGAAGCCTATACATCCCCTTGGCCTTCTTCATCCTTGTGGCAGAATCAATGTTTTCACTAAGAGAGAGTCTAAAATATAAAAAATATAACACATGAAAAATCATAGATGTTCAACATCTATGATTGGGGCCGGATAGAAAAATCACAGGTGTTCAGCCTCATGTAAATATTGTAATTTATTATGGATAGAAAATTTGATTCCAAAATACAATGTAATTGACGTACCTCATTCTCGAGATCCTTAGAGATCCTTTCTTTCGATTTCTCGAAGTCCAAAAGCTGCACACAAGACGTGAATGTGTATCACAAGAAGAACAATGGAAAATGTATCACAAGGCATGAATGTATATTTCTAACCTTATTTCCATAATTATTTTTCCTTTTTTATCTTTACAAAAGTGAAAGAAAGTGGATCTTAGACCAATTTGAGAAGTACTTCCTCGGCTTATTTTTACTTATTCACTATTGATTTGATATATTCCTTAAGAAGCAATGAATAGGATTACAATTTGACTATATCATTCTTTCTTTGAATATTAATACATTCAAGGTTCTAGGCACTGAAAAATGACTATAATTAATAATAAGGAGATAAATTATTTCTTATTTTTTAGACCAAATAAGTAAAAAGAAATATTTTATTTTAATATAATGGATAAATAAAAATAACGAAAAAAAGATAATCATTTCAAAAAAATTTGCATGTCCACAACATCCTAAACAAAAGTGCATGAACTGGTTCTTCTTTAATGATAACTTTGGTGTAAATAAAATGAATATTTTTATGACTATTGCATTAATTGACCATTAATTTAAAGATTATTATTATTATTATTGCTATTTTTGTTATTTTTATTTTTATTATTATTATTATTCCCTCCGTCTCTATTTATGTGGCACTTTTTGGATTTCTTGTTTCAAACAAGTCTATTTTTTATCGTAAATTTATCATACATTTTTAAAAAATATTTTGAATTATCAATTATTGTGATTTTTTAGTACTTGTTACATAATTTACAAATATATAAGTTTCATTTCAAAAAAATTTTTGAAGATTCTATGCACAGATTTCAGTCAAACATAAACTATTTGACTTTAAAAAAATGAAAAGTGTCACATAAATTGGGACAGATGGTGTAATATTATTATTGTTATCGCTATTATTATTATTATTATTATTATTATGTAAGTAGTAATTACTTTGCTTTTTAGGAACCAGTTCATTATAATTATATTGACCAAATTTGAGATAGGATTAAACACAATTAATAAGTAGCAACTACTCTACTTAATGAGTATTTATATTAAATTAAATAAATATAAGAAATTTTTCAAAATACAAAATTATATACCGCATACTCATAAGATTGACATATTTGACTAAATGCCAATTGATCAACTTCTTCAAATTCATGGTCCATACTCTGCACATAAAACGTGATGTATCAAAAAATTACCCTCAGCCTTTTTCATTTCTGTGGCAAAGACCGAATATTCACTAAAAGAATTTTAAAAAAAATAAAAAATACACGAAGAATCGTAGGGATTCAACATCTATTATATATATTAAAATATAATTTTAATCATGTAATTGAGGTACCTCCATCTCTAGAAACTCAGAGGTTTCTTTGAATTTCCTGTCCCAAATCTGCACATAAAACGTAAATGTGTATTGTAAGAAGAATCATATGGTGGAAAGTTATAAAAACTTCAGACTATAATTTTAACTTTATGAGTCAAATATTTGAGAAAATGAGTTCTTAATAAAAGTATATATATATTAAATTCATTTTTAAATATATAAAACGTTTGAACCAAAAATTATTACCTCATTTTCAATGTAACCATGAAAATTTTGATTAGAGGACTCATTATCCATTTTTGAGAAGTAAACACTCAAATATTTTAGGGGTAATCGAAGTTGAATAATAATGTTATGTGCTATTTTTTTCACCAACATCAACATTTATAATTGTCCAAATACATGTTGACATGCATATTTTATGAATATTTTGGACTATAGTAAAAAATTCAGACAAAAAACTTATTTTCAAAATCCCAACACTTTTTATCTTTTGGCGTTTTCATTTTTGTTTTGTTTTCTTTCAAATTTTTTTGGCTCTATACAATAAGTTACCAATGGCATGTTTAATACACAAACTTTGAACAATTATATAGATATTTAATAAAAGATTATAATTTTTTGAAATTTTATATTTAGTCAAACTATGATATTTAAAATTAAAAATAGTGTGAGTATGTATTTATTTGCCTTCGAATAATACAAAATTGAGTAACATTCCCATATTAACGACTCAAAATTTCCTTGCCAAACTATTTACAGAAAAATTATTGCTTATTAACCAAAGTGAGAAGCAAAAATATTTTGATAAAGACGTTTCTTAGTAATAGAATCTCGATGTCATGTGTGGTAGCAATAGCAAATCAAATACAATGAGTAGTGGGATCCTGAGCTAAGCCTTGAAAATTGTAATGCCATATGTAATACTTTTCAAATCCTCCTAGTTGTTATCCTACTGCAATGATTTTTGCTAAGGAGAATGTCATGTTGTGGAAATTCAATTATTTTATCGAACGTGTTCTCTGTAACGGCCCACCTCACTAGTGAAATTGTCTGCTTTGGGCCTAGGCCCCGCAATTTTAAAACGCGTCATTAGTTGGTAAGGTCTACTTACTTATATACCCAACATCCTCGCTAAGGTTTGCCCCACCGCATGTGACTTGTCTAAACTTAGCACTGAGGTTTGCCCCGTCTTACTGGGATTTACCTAAACTCAGTTGAACTCTGGTCCCACGTCGACAAGGCTAACACATGAGTGGCTCTGATACCATTTGTTTGTCCCGTCTTACCTAGGATTTGCCTAAACTCAATTGAACTCTGGCCCACATTGACAAGGCTAACACATGAGTGGCTCTAATATCATTTGTAACGATCCAGTCCGCTAGTAATATTGTCCGCTTTGGGCCTAGGCCCGCATGGCTTTAAAACGGTTCACTAATTGGTAAAATTTGCATACTTATACACCCAATAGATCTCCAATATTTTTATCGATGTGGAACTTCTAATCTTAAGCAGGAGCATCACATCACCATAATTATTATCCTTTATATGATTTAATTTCTCTCAACCTTGTTTCCATAATTATTTTTCCTTTTTCTTTGGGGGCTTTACAAGTCAAAGAAAGTGGATCTTAAACCAACTTGAGAAGTACTCCCTCCATCCATTTTACTTGTCTAAAATTTGCAGGAAAATAAGTTTCCTACGGATTTTCATACTAATCCCCAGAAAAATCCCCATGTAATTCACACTTTTCTTGTAGTGAATGTATCGGAAAAGAATTAAGAGATAAAGAAAGCATTGGTATTGATCAATAGATCACTTCTCGAAACAAACGAAAGGTGAAACATAAATCATGAATTAACTAAGCCATAAGAAGCAACTATATACATCCATTCTGTCTGATGATATAAAAGAAAAAATTTATACCAATGTCATTTAACAAACATGGAGTATATACTAATAACAGAATATTACTGCTACTCGAGTCCATTAATATGAGCTAATTATTGTTGTTGCCTGAAGGCTCTCTCCTCAGCTGCCACGATTTCCTTCTCGACCTTCATTTTGTATGCAAACAATAACGTTACGTTAGTACACACATTATGCAACTTTTACTAGCATTACACTCAACAAACTAGAATTTTAGTTGTTTTCCTTTTGGTTGCAGTTCATTTCAAGTAAATGTAGGCATGATATTAGAATACCTTCATGAGGCTTTTCAATTTGGTATCAAGCTCATGATATGCTTGATTCATGTTTCTTATTGCCTCAAGACACCTACACAGGTAAGGTGAAAAGGTTTTGTCAGATAACCTAAGACAAATAACATATTCAGTATAGTCTCACGAGTAGGTTTGGAGAGAGTAGAGTATATCAGGTAGAAACAGAGGCGTATCCAGGATTTTGGAATGATGGGTGCATTATTACAAAAAGGTTGATCTAAGATATAAATTTTAGCGGTTCGACATTTAGGTTCTTATTACTGAAAATCGTTAAAATTAATATTATAGGTCCAAAACTAATTAAAATGTCAAAAATGTTACCAATAACTATTTAGAGAGGTGTTATCTAATTTTACAAAGAAAAATAAAACAAGATGAATATAAAATTCAAATTTCTACCCTCACGTAGAGAGGTGCACCCACTCATCATCGCATTATATGATACTCCGAGTATGGATTCACACATCTATATTTCAATATTTTTCAAAAATATAACACTACTATATATGATCTCGGGAGGGGAGCATGGGTTCACGTGAACCCGGTGACCCCTCCTTGGATACGCCTCTGGGTAGAAAGATGGTTTATGATAGACTCTCGACTCAAAAAAAGTAAAAAACACAATATTTATGAAGAAATAACAAGTAATAATAGCAGGATAGAAAGAATCATACTTGTTCTTGGACTTATTTTCAACTGCCTCGATAAAAATAGAACATCCATTAACAAGAGTACATGCTCCAATGCTACGCAAAAGAAGTTGAACAAATCAATTTGCATTATTATGAAGAAGAATTCTTATGGCTACTTTTAGAAATTAACAACTCACCATGCCGAACTTCCTTTCAGCTTGAAACAATGATTCTTTAAAAAATCAAAATTCACAACTGATGACGACTCACTATAATTAAATGAAAGTAACACAAGTCGTCAACAAACATGGCCAAAATAAAAACGAAATTGACTCGTAACAATAAGGAGAAGTCATACAGAGTTGTAGTCAGGTTGTATATAACAGTGCGAGCATCATGGAAAAAATCACAAACTAGATTCCGGAAGAATGAAGGAGTTTCCAGCTTCTTCAACAAGTAAATGTTCCGAAATTCGCTATTAACCATACCCTACAAAAAGCACCCCAACTGAGTGAAAACATCTCTATGTTGCTTGGACTCTTTAAAAATATCGATAGATTCATGTTGGACATGCGGCATTATTTTTAAAGAGTCCAAGCATCATAATTTAAATGAGTAAAGAATTCAGGTAAATTATAGTAAGATAATACTAAGAAGTGCAGCATCATTGTTGTACCTCATCCTCAAGTGATTGAATGAGTGCACTTATATGAATTTTATTGATTTCGAGAACCTATACATAAATAATTTTAATTATACATAAACAGTATAATTTTATGCCAATAAGTATTGATGTCATTCAACGTACCTCGTTCTCTAAGGACTGGCATATTTCATTAAATCCCAATTCATCTACTTTCTCAAACTCATCATCCATAACCTGCACATAAAACGTGATATGTATCACAAGAAGAATCATAAAATTAAAAAAACATTTTTTAATTTTTAATTTTTTTATATACGGGTTAATCAAGATACTTGAGAAATTAACTAGTATCCACCGACAGTGGACAAAAAATTACATTGTCAGTTTATTTTTAGAAATATTATCAATATTTTTACATATAACTAATATTTAAATAAAAATAACAAAAAGAGTATTATAAGGTAACTTGGACTCTAAATTAATTATATGAAGTTTGTAAAAGATTCTTATTTGGCTTACCAAAAACAAGGACTTCGTTTACCGTTTGTCTTCATCGTTATTGTGTGTAAAGGTGGTTCACTCAAACTGTTCCAATGATGTTGAAGACGAGGGTGACAAATAATGACAATAAAGAGATAAACGATAAAAGAAGTTCTTATCTTTCATAAACCAAGTAAGAATTCTAAACAAATTTCATATAATTAATTTAGAATTTAAGTTACCTTGTAATACTTTTTTATTATTTTTATTTAAATATTACTAATATATAAAAGTTCTTAATAAACTTTCTTCTTTGGCTTTCTTCAAACAAAAATTCTTTTATTTCTCCCCTCCTTGTTCCCATAATTATTTATTCTAGCAAACTTGTTACCATAATTATTTTTCCATTTTTGGCTTTTACAAACAAAAGTCAAAGAAAGTGGACTTCATGTCAATTTCAAAACTGCTTCCTCGGTTAATTTTTCACTTATCAATTATATTAAAAATAACGATTTTGTAGATCACACGTTTGGGCACTATAACACCCTTCACGCATAAATACAAAGAAAAAGTTGTATAGCTATACATTTTCTTGGCCTTCTTCACCCTCGTTGCAGAATTAAAATTTTCACTAAAAAAAATTAAAATATAAAAAGTATAACACACGAAAAATCAATAGCATTCAACATCTTAATTAAGTGTCGATGCAATCATGCAATTGTCATACCTCATTCTCAAGATGCTGAAAGATCCAACTTTCTTTCGATTTTTTGATGTCAACAAGCTGCACACAAAAAGTGAATGTGTATCACAAGAAAAATCATGTAAAAAATTCTAGAAACTTTGAACTACAATTTTGAATTTATCAAAAATAAAAGTTAATAAATTATTTATACAAATGTATATTTAAATACAAAATACAATATTTAACTCAACAGTATGAAGTTCTACCGAAACAATAATAAATAATGTTGTTATTGTTGTACCTCTTCATCATGAAAATGTTGATTGAGTGGGTTGTTATCCATCTTTGTAGATTTGAAATTCAAAAATCACAAAAAAAAAAAAAAAAAATAGAAGTTGAGTAGTGAATTACTTTTTTTTTTTGTTCTCAATCAAACTAATACACTTAAATAGGATTAAGTACTTATTTGCCTTCACAAAAGACAAAATTGTCTTCTTAATTTGACTTTTTTCAACTCTCTAACTTAGCTTATTCCCATAATTATTTTCCTTTTTTATATTTCATTTCTCTCATCATTGTTTCCATAATTATTTTTCCTTTTTTGGCTTTACAAGAGTCAAAGAAAGTGCACTTCAGACCAATTTGAGAAATATTTTTTCCTTTATTTTTACTTGTTCACTATTGACGGATACATTTTTTATAAATAAGTAATAGAATAATAACTATGTCAACCTTTGAATATAATAAATTCAAAGTTCTGGACTTTAAGAAATAACTATAATTAATAATATAAATAAATTAAAAATAAGTGATAAATTATCTTTTAATTTTAAGATTGAACAAATAAAAAAGAAACATCTACTTTCAGTATTGTGATCAAATAAAAATAATTATGACTATGCAATAAATTAACCATTAATTTAAGTCTAATGTTTCAATGCCATGACTAATTGTATGTGCTCAACTGAATTGAAAAATAAAAGTAGTAAGATCAATTTGGAATATTAAGTGAAGTAAAAAGATTATTAATTATGTGCATGATTGACCTTGGAGGAAATTTTTCATGCAATCTAGACTGATAAATTTACCTAACAATAAATTATTTTACATATAATATAAGTTGTGTTAGCTTTCTAAACAGGGTCAGTAAGTCAGCAACAAGTCAAAATTAAGGGTGTTTAATTTGAAAGAAAATGTTTTAATAGAAAATAATTGTGTTTTTTTATTTATTTTCAAGTGTTTAGTAAGTAAGTGAATAAATATCATCTCAATAGTAGCAAAACATTATGGCCGGGGGGGGGGGGGGGGGGGGGGGGTGGGAAGGGGGGGGGGGTAGTTACTT
>NW_006239278.1:114188-131257 GCF_000226075.1 Solanum tuberosum | reverse complement strand
GGGGGGTGGGGTTGAGGATGGCGCGGTTGTTGGGTGGGAAGGACAAATATATATTTTTTTCTCTTACATGTTTGACCATATATTCTTGAAAAGTCTAATGTTTAATTATTATTTTTATTTATATATTTTAAGTATTAAATACATGTAAAAGAAAATTATCCATGAGTGATTGTAAGAATTAAAACATATAACTTTCTTGTTTTTATATCACAAAAAAAGTGCAAAAACACAACAAATTAAGAAAGTACTTATATAACAAAACATAAGAAAATAAGTGATCAAACAAGTAAAAAATATATTGATATTAATGGAAATAACATTTCATAATATATCATTGTAGAGTACATTAAATAGCTAGCATATCAATATAAAATTATAAAATAAAATAAATAAAAGAACAAAAGCAGAACAAATAATAATATTTCAAAAATTAATGTAGAGATGAATCTATTTATGAAGCATTAGATGCAACTTCATTTTCCAATTGTTGCAAACGATCTTTCATATTATAATCAGCAACATTTAGCCAAGCTTCAAACTGAGTTAACTCATCAATTTTGAGTTTTTCAATATCCTCCCACCAACCAATTTCTCTCATCTCTTTGGCTTGGTCAAGTGCAATTGTTTCCTTGCTTGCAACATCTTCTCTAATTTTAAACTCTGCTAGTTTATATTCGGTTTCATTCACATTGTTTCGAACATTTGTCACAACAAGTTTTGTAGTGTCACTTAATTCTATAATTGGATTCAAAAAACGCTAAGCAACTGCTTCAGCAGTTGGATGGAAAAATGAATAAGGCTTATTCGTTGGAGAAGAAAGAACTATTCCTATGTCAACATCATGCTGTTGAACGAGCTCACCGGCCAATTTGTATAAATTCAATCGACGTTTTGAAAATGAGCTGTATCGAGCAACTTTGTTTTCTATTTTTTCCATGGGAATTTTTTGACGTCCGGCAGTCTTCTTACCCTCCATTACTAGAATAAAATAAGCTTTATTGATGAACTAATTAATTTCAAGAAATGGTACTTATAAAAGAATGGATCACCGTGATATTTATACACATAAATTCTTCCCCAATAGAAGTAAATTAAATTTCTTACCATGTTACATATGGAAAGTAGCATGAATAAAAATATAACTATAAAAATAAATTTATCAAATATTTAAAAATGATATGCACTCATTAAAATTAGTGAAATTTGAAATTAAGAGTTAAAAAGGGAAATATTTTAATATGCTTACCTAATTATCAAATATAAATTTAATTTTAAGAAACACTAGTTACATACCAAAAAAAATCTTACTTATTATATATGGAGAGTAGCCTGAATAAAAATATAACTAAAAAAATATATTTATCAAATACTTAAAAAAGATATGCACTAAATAAAATTAGTGAAATTTGAAATTAAGAGTTAAAAAGGGAAATATTTTAATATACTTACCTAATTATCAAATATAAATTTAATTTGAAGGAACATTAGTTACATACCAAAAAAAATCTTACTTATTATATATGGAAAGTAGCCTGAATAAAAATATAACTAAAAAAATATATTTATCAAATACTTAAAAAAGATATGCACTCAATAAAATTAGTGAAATTTGAAATTTCGAGTTAAAAGGGAAAATATTTTAATATACTTACTTAATTTTACCATATTTTAATTATCAAATATAAATATGATTTGAAGAATCATTAGTTGCATACAAAAATAAATTAAATTGTTTAGGGGAAATAAGACACAAGTACCCTCCCGAACTATATTCAAAATTTCAACAACGTATTTAAACTTAAGTAGGATCCTATTACCTCCCAACATACAATCATTGCAAGAATTAACTCACCTTTTCCGTACTATAACTATCCTCTGATTATATCATTCAAACTACCATATCAAATTTAGTACAAATAGTTACATGTTATTGTACGTAAACTTAACCTGATAGTATAAAAATGACTATCATCAATACTCAAAATTAATAATAATCTACATAATCATCATCATAAGCTGAGACAAAGTCTCTAGTACTATTGAAATTTGTTGGAATATGAGGTGGGGTAGTACATCTTAATAGTGCCCAATTCACACCATCAAAGAAAGGATGTTGTTTTATTGTTGTGGCCCCCATCATGGACCCCATTCTCATGGTGGGGTCCTTGACCAAAAGTTGAGTGATCAAGTCCTTAGCCATGTTTGGGACCAATGGCTCTTTAGGGAACTCAAAGGCTCGAGCCACAATGTTCGATAGGGTGAACTCATTATCAAGTCCTCTAAAAGGTGTCACACCATAAAGCAACTCGTACATGAAAATCCCTAGCGTCCACCAATCCACCGCATTACCATGTCCTTCCCCCGACACGATCTCCGGGGCCAAGTACTCGTGGGTCCCGACAAACGACATCGACCGAGCCTCAATCGGCTCAGCTATCAACCTCAAGGGTCTCTCAGTACTCGTTCCTCCTCTTCCTCTTCTTCTTCTTCGTCTTCTCATGTGCTTAGAGTACCAACACGAGACGTACTGTGGCACGATACAATTAGGCAAGATGCACGGTGACGATGAATTATACGAAGGCGAATTATGATCATTTGAATTATTATAATGTATGTAATTTGGACTAGTACCCTCATCATGAACAAGTTGAGGCATTACTAAATCATCACATTTTAGTGAAAGATCAAAATCAGTTAACATAATATGACCATCTGATCTTACTAACACATTTTCTGGCTTTAAATCACGATAAATTATTCCCATCATATGTAGATACTCTAAAGCAACCACAACTTCTGATGTGTAAAACCTGTTAAATCAAATAGACAAACTCACATGTTACATTAATTCAATTTTTTTGGTCATGATCAAGAAGTTTCAACTAATAATTGAAAGCACATAATTAATTATGGTAGGACACATTAAAAATACCATGTTATAATATTAAATATATCATAGCAATGTGGGCCCATTGACAAACTGTACAAATAATCACATTGATCACTACATCAATCATCAATACGACATATTTAATTATAAAATATAGTTGGAATAATTAATTGTAGATGTACTATCAAATGAGTGTACTGATGGGAATAGATAGAAATCCTTCAAACCTAAATCAAAGTTCTAGGGTTCGAGCTTCAACAGCAGACAAACTTTTAATAAAAGAATATACAACGCGTGTGTGAGACATTGACCGATAGCTCATCCACAAGACTCCCGGTCAACTCTCTTTCCTATTGTATGTTAATTGTTTGCGCATGCATGAGAGGTTGACAACTCATATCAATCGAGATAGATTCAAAATTTGAAGTCTATGAGTTTGAGAATCTAGATTTTTAGTTATTGATTTCTGAACTAATAATATGGACAACAATTATTAGATTCGGTCAAACTTGTACCCTCACTCGTGCATCAACACTTGATCTATGACGAAATAAAGGGGGGGGGTTGTCGTTGATCTATCGTAATTTTTAAAAATAATTTATCGTTAAATGGGATTAGTGACATATTTTTGTTGTTTATTAGTACAATAAGATTTCAGATAACGGATGTTAAACAGAAAAGACATAAAGGTAGAGGGAGAAGTACACTACTAACCGAACCGCGGCTTCATCGAATCTTTTTTCCGGCAGCCGTTGCCGGAGAACATGAAGATCACCACCAGGACAAAACTCAGTCAACAAAAGAGACCATTTATCAGTATCCAAAGTAGTGTAAAGTGTAGGCAAAAAAGGATGATCCAACATTTCCAATATTTCCCTTTCTGTCCCTGCTCTACCTTCTTTACTCCTACTAACCAATTCCTCTTTATCCATCACTTTAGCTGCAAACAAACACCCTTTATTATTACCCTTCAACTCAACAAGATACACAGAACCAATGTCACCACTCCCAAGTTTCCTAATGAAGCAAAAATCGTCCAGGCTCAAACTCGAGACTTCTGATTGCATGACGTTCCAGCATGGATCTCTACACGTTGCATGGGGCTTGGTAGAGGATGAAAATGAGGTATGTACATTGAACATGTTTGTTTCCACCTCCATGTCCACGCTAACACGAACTTCTCCTTCTCCTTCTCCTACCTCTAACGTGGTCGAGCTGACAGTTGCAGACGCTGAGGAGATGGTCGTGTCATCGTGGACCGGTGATGTTAACATGGTTTTTTTGAGAGAAAATGTTGGAGATTGAAGGTAAATAAGATTGATGGAAATTTTGTTTTGGTGAGTTATAATGAAAAAAAAAATTGTTTTGTTTTGAATGGTAGTTAGAAGGATCAAAGAAGTGTAGATCTTTGGGCCGGCAAAATGGTTTGTGGGTCATATTGCCGGCGGGTTGAAATGAGTAAGGGCCCATTTATGGCCCAAGACAGAATGATATAACTACCTTATATCATTTGTCCTTTTGTCCTTATTTTGTGCTGGTCTTTAATTTATGTTCTTGTAACAGTCATTTTTATCGCGAGTCTTAGTTTATATTTTTGTATTATAATATCCTACAAGTTATGTTCGAATCTAAAGACCAGCTTATTTGAAGAGCAAAAATTAAAGATCAGCCCATTTTTAAAAAAAACATGCAATTTTATGTATAATACTTTCTTCGTCAATTTTTTTGCCCCTATTTTGACTTGGAGCAGAGTTTAAGAAAGTAAAGAAGATTTTTGAATTTTATGGTCTTAAATTAAAGCTATGTCAAATATACTGAAATGTTTTTTAATCCTGTGATCTTAAACATGTTATGTGGAAAGTTGGAATTGAAGAACTGCTAAAAAAGGAATTAGACATTTTTTTTTGTAACGGACTGAAAAGAATTAAGTGTATGCTATAATTTAATAGTTTTGTGATATTAGGTATTATGTATAGGTTAATTTTCTGGTACATATTTGGTGGCGTATTAACTATGGTTTAATTGTTGTACATTTTGAGCCATCTAGGCTACAGATATTTGAAAGCTACATATATTAAAAACAATTTACCTATATTGTTCTTTGGGAATATAATGACATCCTATAGGCTGTAGGGTTCTTTTGGGAAAAGGGAAAAAAATTTATACATGATGTATATATTAGTGAAGGAGCCAAAAAATTTACAGAGAGATTTAAAATATAAAAAATGTTGGTTCAATATCTATTTTGTATATATATATAAAAAAAAAAAGGTTTGACTTTTATTTATACAGTATAACTTTTTGTCAAAGGGTTTAGATTACGATTTACGCCCCCTAGCTCCCGCTATGGTATACACCAAAAAAAATATATGAGATGTTTATCTTCATTAAACTTTTATTTAAGTGACATTTCTCACTTTATAATTGCTTAGGTTGTTATAAACACCAAGCGGTGTGATGTAGACAGTCTACCTTAAAACAAGCATTAGTGGTTGCTTCCGAGCTCTGTAGCATGATATATACAACAATATTGTTTTTCATATTAATACTTTTTTCTCAGAAGATTCAGCAAAAGTAGAGTGTTAAATGAATAACTTATGTATTACAATATTACATAGGAATTTGCAGAAAATGTCCAAATCTATAAAATAAGGCCTCTTCCAGACTGGCTTCTCCCTGTAGAACAACAGCAAAATTTATGCAAAAACAATTTTAGGCACTTCCATATGGAGATCTGTAAGAGAAAATTCATAATGAACCATTTCATATTCAAGCATCGACGACGACGCTGAGGTTGAAAGCTTCTTAATATTGACTGCAATAAGTGAATAGTTTACAGAAGAACATTATATTATAAGCTGAAATGTTAAATAGAATTCCAGCTTGTGAACACCAGGCAAAACAATTATATGTAGTTATCATACACTTTAACTGGCTCAATGAATAGTCATAAGTCAATCAACAACTGTACATCCAATCATTTGTGGGGTTGTGTGTGATCTCAGACTATGTAGGTCTTCTGGGGACTTTTTGGACCGCGCTTTTTTCTCCTGGGATTAGAACTGATAGCACAAGAGAAGGCGTTGAGAAGCTCGGAGTCTTCTTGGGAAATGAGAATCTTAGCTGCACTTGGATTGGCAAGGAGGAGTTTGGCGACAAGGTATCCAGCTATTGACCAAGTTTGGTAAAGGCGCGCTTGTTTCCCTATGAACCTTGCCTTTTTGGTGTCGTAATATTCTGGCCACTTGTCTCGTGATATGCGCTTTTCTGCAACTTCAACAGCTTTTGCAGCAATCTCAGGTCTATTCATCTTAATACTAGCAACAGCCAGCTACAAAAGTTTCAAGAGACAACACGTCAACTTTGAATTCCTCACAGTTGATTCTATAATAGTATCTTAGGGGAACTAATTCAATTATGGAACACAAAGACGAGCAAACCTTTGACAATACTACATACACGAACAGTATTATATATCACCAGTGAGATTAGTTCAAAACTTTCTGCGCTACCTTTCTCTATCTTAAAGAAACAAACTTGTGCAACTTCATTAGATGCTAACACGATAAAAGAAATTGTATGAATGACGAGATGCATGAGATAAAAATTAGACTAAAAATGCACTGCAATTCAAGTCATTCTTTGTAACACGATTGCCGATTAACTAATGAGACATAACACAAAACAGAGATGTAAGTTGTAACAATATGTTAATGTGAGCAACGGCATGCACTGCGACAATATATCAGGTCGGGAAGGTCTAATCTCCCAACCAAAGATAAGACGGATACAAGCACCAAATTCCTAATTCAAGACCGACAGATAAATGTTACCTGCCAGAGTAAAGTTGGCCAGGCACCTCCATTATGGTAGGACCAAGGCCTGCATTAGAAACAAGAAGATAATGGACCAGCTATTATTAAGATTCAATAGAAGACAAAGTAAACTTTTTAAAGTAACCGAGGTAGAAAATTACGTGTTCTTGGGATCACATCCTGTAATTATCTTCCACTCCTGACCCTCAAGAGCAGGGTAGCATATTTTAAAAGGCATATCAGCTACCAGATCTGTCCACTTGGCCTCAATAAGATCCAATATAGCATGTGATTGATCATCTGTTGTAAGACTGCAGACTATAGACCACAAGTTTCCTAGAGAAAAGAATCGAAAATCCATGTGAGCAGGTTGCAAATTTCCAATCAAGTATCCTCCTTTACTTGGCATCCAGTCCACCAGCCAAGGAGAAATCTGATCTGGATAAATATTGAACTTGTTAACTGCATCATAGGAGTACTCCTCCGTCTGGTACCGGTAAATCTCATTTAGCTTTTTCATATCAATCCAATAGTATTCCCTAATATGAAATGATAAGGCAACAAGACGATTATTTAATGCTCGGATAAGGTCAGCTGATCCATCCTCTGGTGTAAGCATTTCTCGAGCACAAAGCAGTGCTGAATGAAACAGTGCCTGCAACAAATTAAAATGTGCATTCTTAAGGAGAAACATGAGATAACCTAAAGCCAAGGTGGATCTAACAAAGAACAAAAACAACAGTTCATTAAGTTTTCAGATAAAGAACAAATAGCTCTAACTGCATAGAAGATCAGCACACACGAGTTGAGAGATACAGAAGAAATGAACCCACAAAAATGATTCTGAAAAGGAAGAAGGGTAAGAATAATACACAAAAGATCTACATACTCTTTAATGCCCTAATCTATCATTCAACCACAGTTGCACTTCAAGGAAAATCCTTGAATTTGATTGACATGATGATCACTCATGGATTGCATCATAACAGTCTTCCATGAAAATGAAGGCACTACACTCTTTTAAGACAAAATTTGAACTTATGGACCTTGTATTCTCTAATGTAATATTTAAACATTAATGACTTTTAAGACGCATACCTCTGGATATGGACTTCCTATTTCAGATGAATTAAAGCTGTAAATCGTTTTTTCCCAGCCCCAGCATCTATTAAATCAGTGAAGTCCACTAAGTTCCCGAAACCCCATTGAAAATAATCAACTGAAAACGTCTTGATTAGATCTCAGATCTCGAATTAAATAAACAACAGCACAAGTATCTTCTGGAATATAATCAGTTTAATATCCCTACATTTGTTTACTTCTCTACTAAGGAAATAGAAGGAAAAAACAATCTTCATTCTGTTCAGGTCCCACACAAGTCCCCTTTGCGAGAAGCTTCATATATATATTTAACAGGAGAAAATCTCAGTAGCACAGTGCAAAAGAACAAAAAATTGAAATTACTCTAAGATGGAGAATCTTCAAGGATTTGCGAACTGAGCAATATTCTCAAATCTAGTGAAGGACTAAACCAGCCACAATTGATTCAACTATTTTTTAATCCCATCTAAACACCAACCTGTCAGGTATAACAGCTTTTTTATTACAGTGATTGAAATCAAACCTGAATCTCCAAAGGGTGACCATGAATTCCCATACGGCGATCTATCATGCACGAACCATCAGTCACCAACAATGTTGGAAACATATCAAAGCCATCAGCAAGACATAGTCTTAGTATCATTTTTATTCCAGTCTGAACATCAATTCTCTCTTGAACCGAGAGATCACCAGAGGACTTCCCATATGCACGTAACAAAATAATCCACCATAGTCCTGGGATTAACAGTTACAGTATATAGAGATCTCTGTAAGCACAATAATGATAAGGTGAAGAAACAAAAATAAACAAACTTATTATTTGTTTTTTTGAGAGAGAGATCCTTTTTCCTACCAGAATCAACTGGGGCAACTCGGCCAATTGCTGCCTCTCCAAAGTCTGGATCCAGTACTTCTTCTGTTGCAGAGTCATCACCATCCAATGGGACTGTACGGACCTTGAAACTAGCAGGCATCAGCCCTTGACCAGGACTATGACAATCCATAGTTTTCTCCCAACTCTGCAGAATAATGTCATATCAGTTATCATTCCATATATTTTTTCCCTGACATCTGAACAATATATTTGATCATACAGATTACTCTGAATTTAGAAACACTTCATTTGATCTAAGCTTAGCTGTACGATAAACCACTTCCATTAAGAGAATTTTTATACTGTATAAAGTGCTAACCAGATTAATGGAGTATATAGAGAATGTTCAGGTTTACAACCTATGGAACATCTTTTATTGAAATTAAGAACAACTTAGTAGGTTGAGCCCACAGTTCTCAATCATTTACTACAGAATTTAAAGGTAACCAGCACTTGTGCCATGCAGGATAAATAGCTGATGCCCACTCCTCTTCCTCTGCTTCGAGAACCGTGTAAAAGGAGAGTAGGCAGAGCCACAGAAGATTGTTATTTTACCTCAAATAGAAAAGCAAAACCATCGGAATGCTGAGAGGGATGTATAACAGAATATATTTGAAAAACAGTGATCTAACTGTTTGCAGACATAAAACATAATAGGTGTATACCCACATTACAATTATCTCAGCAAGCTGAATCTTTAAGAGGAAATATCAGTATCCAACCATTAATTCTAGAAGATTAGTCAAACAAATGTTTCATCCTAGCTTACATATCCAGTGATAAACATGAAATTTCCCCAGGAATCCATCCCTAACTGAAATAATAAGAAGCAGTACCATATCACAAAAAGTTATTCCTGCAACCATCTTTAATCACACAGCTGTGGAGGAACATACATAGCAAGGTTGCCGAATGAGATTAGAAACTAAATGATGAGATACAAGCAGGAAAACTGCAATCAAGAATTGTATGACTGTTTGAAAGAAAACATCAGTAACTAGTGCAAGTTAATAGCATCTTACCTGCAGCTGAAGAGTGTGAAGGATGAAGTTGCGAACAATCTCATATTCTCCCTTCAGAAGGAAAGCAATACCAGAAGGTATAAAGTCACGGATAAAGACTTGATCATAGTTTAGAACATCGGCGGTGGAACTAGTTGGGTCCTTAGCAGCAATTGTTCCTACAGGGCTACCACAATAATAAACCATAGACTCTCGTAGTAGTTCCCATGCTTCATCTTCAATGGAGTTTCCAGCTATTCTATTCAAGGTATCTTCCGCTGAGACATTTGGACGTAAACTCCCATTGGATTGAAAGTCCTCCTCTCCTACTTTAAGCTCTCTTACTGTCTCAAACTGCATTACACTTGGTGTATTACCAAGAACTGTATCGAAGCTCTGGTCATTGTCACTAATCCATGATCCGTTTCCCTTTTCTGATGCAAAACTACTCGCACTGTCAGCTTGCTGGCATTTGCAGTTCACAGATCTCAAATAGGAATGAGTAATATCTCCATGCACAGATTGTCTGATGCTCTGAAAGCAATCTACCCTAATAGCACGGTATGATATGTTTGAACAGTTAAGAAAATTCACACACTTTGAACCCCTCTTCTTTCTGATTCTTATGAAGGATCTGGAGGTATGTGACGATCCCAATTTCCTAAAAGAATTATCAGATCCAAAAAGACTAGGTAGTGAACCACCTAAAACTTGCAGAACTGCTTCAGAAGTGGCCATCAATCCTGATGTTGAGGCAAGGAACAGTTTCTACACCCAGAAGAATTCAATACCACCAACTATAATGGGAAATAC
Organism: Solanum tuberosum; assembly: GCF_000226075.1. Classification (NCBI taxonomy): domain Eukaryota; kingdom Viridiplantae; phylum Streptophyta; class Magnoliopsida; order Solanales; family Solanaceae; genus Solanum; species Solanum tuberosum. The sequence goes on along the minus strand of NW_006239278.1, from coordinate 120,763 downwards.
CTAATGGTTCTGGACATTCATAGAACGGTTACTATCAGAATGAAATGAAACTTTGAAAATAACCAGTACCATACATATCAAGACTATAAGCAAAATAATCAGACCTGGTAACTGATTACGACTGTCACACGTCAAACTATCAGTAGAATCTTATATTTTTCAGCTCGTCAACTAAAGAGATTGACAGCAAAGACCAAGAAGATGTAATCATACAACACTTGTGATTTATAAAGTAAATAAAATATAATTCTAAGCTTAGCTTATTACTTCTCACGGCATCCCATTTGAGAGCACAGTCCTCCAAAAGTATACTTTATCGTATTCATTATGGAGCTAAAAAGTCCATTAGGTATTGATAAAGTACATTATTTGAAAAAAAGGAACAAATTACACACAGCTACTTGAACATAGGAGGCATTGCTTCATCAGACAACTAAATCAATGTGAATTCAAAATGTCAATTATAACCCAATACTTCTGCAGAATTTAGGCATTCCCTTTTATCCTGATCACAAAAAAAAAAAGCGAAGAAGATCTAAACTCAGTCAGGCTCCTATAACTAATGATGGGGTTCATTTCTCATGTGGTAACTCAACTAATAGTTACTATCTCAAAAAGTCACCTTTCTTCTCGATTTCAATTTTCTTCAACAAAGAAAGTAACTTTCTGAGATAATAATTACTAGTCGTGTAACCATCTGATAAACTAACTCACTAATGATGTACAATAAATCAAACCACTACCACTTTTACTTATCCATCTTTCCTTCTAAAATTCACTCAAAAGTAACCTAACACAAACTGTAAATCATCTAAAAATTCCATCTCCTCAATCAATTACTAATCCCCCAATATACACCATAATACAAACATATGCCCACAAATTTCACTTAATTACCAAGTGGGTATACAGAAAAACTAAAAAAATTGAAACAATACAACTATTTACTTCTCAGAATAATGATCAAGGACAAACCCATCTTGAATCTTGAACTATGTCAATAACCCATTTGCTATACATGAAAAAGAAGCTTAAAGTTTCAAACTTTGAGCAATTAAGTGATCACTGAAGGTAAATATAAATCAAATCTCACAAAATCAAAGGCAAAAAAGGTACGAATTTGATTTTTACCTTATAAAAATTGATGAAGAACTTGAAACTTCACAGGAGCCAGGACAAATGAATGAAGAAATCAATAACTCTTATAGGTTAGTTGCAACTTGCAAGTTACAGCTACAAGTTTAAACAATTTCTAGAAAATGTAAACAGTTTTTTTCTTCTTTCTTTTTCTTCAAATAAACGTGAACAAATTGATTGATTAAATATGTGGTTAGTTTTGTTTGCTTTTCTTTGTTGTTTCTTTAAAATAATAATAATATCATCCAACTTTCGATTTGTGTCCGTATTGAGTGTCCACGAGATATCGGGTGAATAAGTTGAGGTGTTTAGATGTGCATTTTCAAAGTTGGAGGGTGAATTGTTAGTTATTGTCAAGTTAAAATATTTATCTATGCATATTATGTTTTAGACATTTCAACTCGTGTCTATTGTATAGTTTGAATACTTCAATTTACAAATAGATCATTCAAACACCTCGACTCATTTGATTTTTGTTCATTTGTCAAATATCCTTAATTGTTACAAAACATGGCACACAAAGTCAGATAAAATCATGTTACATACAATTGCGTTAAAAGCCCATATAGCCGGTTCCCTTTTGTAGGTGCTAGAATTTGGATCTTTTACAGGCCCATAAGATCATGGAGCCCAAACAATTACGTATATGGTTGGCTTAGATTTTGGAAACTTTACGGGAAAAAATGAGAAAAGATATAAAGTGACACTTGAACTTGTCTCGGATTTTCAAAAAGACACCTTAACTATGCGAGCGTTCTATTACCCCACTAAACAATCTTGAACTAATATTATTACACTATTTGTTGTCCGCCTGACATTAAGAGTGTGTGTACTATCTCAAAGAGAGTGAGCAACCTAAAATAACTAATATAATTTATTTTTATAAGTATTTGATATAAAATATATTTTATTATCATTTTAACTTTTTTCCTTATTATTTTTTCTCTTTCTTCTTTCTTCTTCAAAAATTCATTGTCATCTCCATTGAAGCTTCTCACTTTCAATGTCATCATTTTTACCACAACTTCACCTTCCCTTTTTAATACTATTAGTTTTACTCTCTTTAATTTTAAAACTTTATCTAAATATTTTCTTACATTTCGAACAATTTGATAAACCCATTAGATTTCAAGATGATTAGGAGGTATCATATAGTTTTTTTTATCCGATTTCAATCAAGTTTCTTTCAATTTTCGGGGAATTCATTGATTCTTTTTAAAATTATCATTTCTAATTTGAAGTTATATGAAAATGAGTAATTGATGGTACCTTACAAAATTTTAAATTTTCTTAGAAAAATAATTAGTTTTGTTATCAATAATTCAATAAAATCTAGAAAATAGTATGATTTTTTTTTTATATAAAAAATCATTGAAATAAAGAATTTGATTGGAGATGAAGAAGAAAAAGAAAAGAAAAAAAAAACTTGACGTGGGGAAGGGGTGAGAGTGGGAGGTGAAAAATGGAGGGATGGATCAACTTGAAAGTGGGGGTGGGGGGGATGAAATGGATTTTAAGATGAATTCGAAATTAAAATAAGTCAAAAAGTAAGAGAGAGGGAGAGAGAGAGAGAAATAAAGAAAAAAAAAAGATAAAGAAAATACTTAGAATGAAAAAAATAATATTTTTAATTAAATTTATAACACGTGTCATGTAATGATTGGTGTGTGAACACACTTGTTTCTTAAAATCTGGGCTGATCGAAAAATGATATAATAATATCAGTTCAATATTGTTTAGTGGGGTAATAAGACGGTTGCAAAGTTAGGGTGTCTTTTTTAAAATTCGGGACAACTTCAATGGTGACTTTATGTCTTTTCTCCATAAAATTATATAAATACACAGCTTAAGATATCATAATCTCTAAATTTCTCTACCATTTAAAAAAGGAAAAATTAGAGAAATCCCACCTTTTAGTTTACTTATTACCATTATCCCCTATAAGTTTTACAAATCTCCAAAACCCCTCATTTTCGCGCATCAGATTAGTGTATCAACGTTTATATTATTGTATCTCGCGCATCAGATTAATGTATCAACGCTTATATCATTGTATCTAGCTTACCAGATTAATGTATCAGCACTTATATTATTGTATCTCGCGCATGTATATATCAGCGCTTATATTATTGTATCTCGCTCATCAAATTAATGTATCAGCGCTTATATTATTGTATCCGTTTGAGGGATTTCTGTAATTATAAACTTTTAAGGGATAGATTGTAATTTTGTCTTAAAAGTATGTGATTTTCTGTAATTTGTCCTTTAAAAAAATCACAAAAATCCCCTCTCGAATATATCTCTATCTCCTTTTGGATACATCCCTATCCCCTCTCGGACACATCTCTATCCCCTCTCAAATACATTTGTATCCTCTCAGATACATCCCTATCTCCTCTCGAATACATCTCTCTCATTAAATAATGTATCATTTGCAATGTAACGGACAACCAAGAAATGTATTCTAGAGTAATGACAAATTTAGGATTTTGGTAATTGAGAAAATTTTCGGGATAGGGTGTAATTATCCCCCACATATATGAGATTTCTATAAGTTATACAATTTTTTTCTATTATATTCCGGAAAACAAAAGAAGGTCACCAATATATATTTTTAAAACACAATAAAATTTTGTTTTCGACGAAAACCGACCTACTTATCACCCTTCAATTTTTGCTGATATAGAGTGATGGTGATACTATAAAGTTATGATAAATGTTTGTTACTAAAAGAAGGTCACCAAAACAAACAACCAAAAAATATTGAACACAATTGTTGCAAACATGGTAAAAATAATAATGAGTGAGGTGTAAATACTTATTCCCTAAAATTTACATCAAATATAACAATTTAATCTATTATTTTAAATTAAAATAAGAACATATATGACTTAATTGCGATTATATCATAAATATGTAAAGGAAAGTGTAATTTTTTCTGATATAAAGTGATGATTATAATTTACTTAAAGAGGTCACCATAACAAATAACCAAAAAACATTGAATACAATTGCTTCAAACATAGTAAAATAATAATAACTGACATGTAAATATTTATTTCTGATATTTATATCAATCGTATAACAATTTAATCTAGTATGTAAAATTGATATGTATTTAATCATTATTAAGTCTCTCTCTCACACACACACACATATATATGTGTGCATTCATTTAATTTAGTCAAAGATCGATACAAATAATCTTTTATCATGAAAAATATAACTAATTTGGCGGCAATAATTAGAACCAATTTTTTCTCCCTTCAAAAGTACATATAAGGCAGTAGACCCTCGATTATTGAGACGACTCCTATTACTTTTCTTATATATTATAAAGTTTTTGTTTTCGCGCTTTCTAATACTTTGATAATTTATTGCAGAAAATGCAGGAACGACTAATCTATCATCTAGCTCATAGCCCCATTCTCACCAACCCCACACCCATATCCTTCACCTTCACTTTTTATAATATTTGTTTATATTATATACATTTTAAGATAATATTATCGACTGTATTTTTATTATTAAAATAAGAATTATTATTTTTAGCAAGAAATCTTTTCTATCACGAGAGGGAGTACTAATCTAACCTATCAATTAGGGCATTGACTTAAATTACAATACTAATTTTAGACTTTTAGTTACTTCAATTATATATTTTGACAATTTAGTTCAAGTAATGAGTTGTACTTACGTTAGTAGAAAGGCGGGGTGGCTCGAAATTTCTTCATTCTAATCATAAATCTTGAGTTTGAGCTTTAACAAGTAAATTTAAATGGTCAAAATTCCAAATCCGATTAGTCAAATAAATAAATATTGTTACATATAAAGTCTCTCTCTCTATATATAATCTCATTAAAGTATTTAATCAAAATAAAATGATATAATTTGAAATAAACAGCTGCACAAGATAGTTATGACTGAAAGTAATCAACATATCTAATTAGACTAAAATTTTGTTCGATTCTTTCGAATATATATATATATATATATATCTATATGTTTGTTAGTTATCCTAAATTTATTTAATTAAGCCGGCTCTATATCTCATTATAAATATCTTTGTCTATTAGAGACATATTATGTTGAACTAGTCAACCCCGGCGAGCCAGTCACCTATGACGGAAAATATTACTATTTACATGATTAAAATAATGATATATATATATATATATATATATAATGAATGTCGAACGCCATTTGATTAGTTCGTGTCCCCCCTCCCTCCATTTATTTCGATATGATTTGTGAATAATTGAACAAGATAAATAGTATCAAGTAAGATAAAAAGATAATACTAAGTTATATTAATCTGGCATTAATAAATTAACGCGATAGTAGAATGACAAATAATACCATCATACTAATTTGGCATATAACAAAATAAGTAGAATATTGAAGATAAATATCAAGTCATTTAGATTCGATATGACTTGTGAATAATTTAACAAAATAGATAAAATGAAGATGAGATATATTGATCTATCATCATTTGCTTGTTCTAGTTCTAATTAAAGTGTAATTTATTTTGTTCTTTTGTGTTGTAACTTTGAAATTATGATGATTCGATATAATTGTGAGCAATATAATATATAAAATAGTTGGGTTGAACTAAAAATGAAGTCAAGTTGGGTTGAACTAAAAATGATGTCAATCATATATATCATGATTTGAATGTCACATACTTATTTATTTGTAGTTTTGAAATTATAATGATCCGATACATGATTAGAGAGTAATTTAAAACATACAATAAATTAGTTGGATATAACATGTACTGATATTAGTATATATGTCGTCACTTGCATGCCATAATTCATCGACTTTAATTTTGCTTACTTTGATCATATCTTTACCATCTCTATCATCCAATCTAACACGATATTTTAGTTCACAACTTTTTTCTTAAAACTCAAAACACTCAATTTCACACAAATATTAAAAGCCAAAGAACAAAATATAACTATCTGACCCCAAAATATTCTTTTTTGCGCAATATCTACCCATGAATTCATGTTGCAGGCTCATAAATGAAGATGAATTGACCATTTCCATAGTTGATAGTTATAATTTGTAATAACACGAAAGCGATCAATATTTACCTTATGTGAGACATAATAAAATATTTAATTTCTTAACTAATATATATATATATATATATATATCGATATTATTGGATAGACAATTTTAGCTATTGGCATTGATAAGTACTTGATTTTTGGTATTAAAAAAAGAGCTAGGAATAAAATATTTTTAGCTTATAGACACAAGTAACTAAAAACAGACAAAACAATGAAAAGACAAATACATCAAACAAGACAGATAAATACAAAGTTGCATGATTTGTTGATACATCTTTCTACTAACTTATTATTGTACATAATAGTTGTTAAACCATAGCTATATGTGTATGTATAGTATATTTAAGATAATTA
>NW_006239278.1:63479-113390 GCF_000226075.1 Solanum tuberosum | reverse complement strand
TATATATATATATATATATATATATATTATGGTGTTCGATTCAGCTTGTGTGAATCTTGACTAATTAATTTTACGGAATATCTGTCATCTTTCACTAGCAACAAGTATCACCTCCTATCACCAATATGAAACTTTGATTGTCTATCAAGGTGCGCAAGAACAAATGAGAATAGATCACCCATTATTTTGGTCTAAATTGAAGTTTGAATTTGAGACCTTATGGTTCTCAACGCAATTCGTTGATCACTAAACCACACCCTTATTTTATTAATTGCTCTTTCATAAGTATATATTTCTGAGCATATTTCGTATTTTGTGATTTTTTAGACCTTTAATTTTTATTTTTATTTTAACAAGTGTAGATACAATGAGGATTATGTGAATCAAAATGAGAGATATCAAGATAGAAAGTCAATTAAAGAAATAATATTGAATTATTAAGACATTATTATTCATAGATTTTGCTACTTAATTTTTGCTTACTATAACCAAAACCTTGTTGGCATGTTAGTCAAACATGTTCCTTTTTATTTGAATTTATTGCTTTAATTAAATATTGTGACTTGAATAAAAACTATATATATATATATGCTACTTCTTCTCTAATTTTGATCCCATTGCAACTCTTATCAAAATATTTGCCAAACCAAAAAAAGAAAAAAGAATTGGTCTTTCTGCCGCCTTTGACTACCTTCTTCAACCCCACCCTCCCCCTCACAAGTCTAGTTAACTAGAGTTCTAGCTACAGATTCAATACTATCTAATAACTAATTTTTCGATAGGTAAATTATCTTTGTGAAATTAAAATTTTCTAAATTTGACTCGCCTTTATTTGCTATTGTACTTATTCCCCTCCCCAAATGTGGAGCTAAGTGGTCCACAATATTCAATTGAATCTCTTTCGTCAAATAAATATACAAGAATTAAAAATAGTAAAGCATATGAATAACTATTTTTTTTAGGACACTTATTATTTCTTTTTTAAATTTTAAGCCATTTTTATTAGAAATCTTCGTTTCTTATACGATAGCTGAAACGATCATTTCATCTATTTATTTTATAATTAGCCAAAAATCTTAATTCCTCGAAAAAAAAGCTATTAAATGGAATATCCTTTTTTGATTAGTAGCAATTTCTGATTAATTGTATATGGACAGTAGTAACTTTAAAATAATAACAGATTTGCTTAAAAAAATTGCTTAGATAATAGATTTGACTTCATTGTGACAATTTTCTAAAATCTATTTAATAGAATTTCTGATTTACAGACGAATTTAACATGTAACGTATAGGTTTTTAGGTAAATTTAATATATATTTTTTCCAAATTTATACAAAATATCTATAAATATCGAAATTTTACATATATTAAAGAAAGTCAAAACAGTAGAAAAGATCAGAGATGAATTTAGCTGAAATAAATTAGTTCACACTTATATTTAACGAAAAAAAGTTTCGAAGTTTAGACAGAAAGAACAACCCGTGTCAAACAAATTACTTCTATAGAAAATTCAACACTTTTCATGCATTAATAACTTCTATTTGCCTAAGCCAAATTAGCTTTGCCAACCCTATATATACACACACTTTTTCACATTTTGTACTATAAATTTTAAATACATAAATTGTGTATCAAAGTTGTTTATACCATGAATTGTTTGAAAAATCCTTAAATTCCTTTTTTACTGGTACATTTTTGTGTTTAGGTATAATCTTCAATTCATTCTTTATTTTATCCCCTCCCCAATTTTGTGTGTTTACATTATTATTAGTTACTTCGTAGTGTTAGCAACATCCGGTTCATCTGAATTAGGTAGTGTCAAGGGGATCATACGAACATCCTTCAGTTAGAAATTACATAGTTTATATATGATTGAAATTACTTTTATGTATATACAGTAGATGTTGAACACCTTACTGATACGTGTAACATAGATTTATGTGTAAAAAGTTGAATGATAGAGTTTAAATTATGGATTCGCGTCCGTTATTTTCATGAGATCTTGAATTTTCCCATGTTGAGTTTGTTTTCTTATGAATGCTACTTGAATTTTTGTTGGAAGTTAGAGAATTGGAGTAATGTATATGTTTGCAAAACTGTTGTTGTAGTTATTTTTCAGTAAAATTTCGTTCTGTTTTCTCTGTTTACAGGTTTGATCATTGAAAGTGAGGATATAAAGGGTGTTTTTCGTGTTTGATTGTATTGGAGAGTGTAAAAATGGAGATAACATTAGGCCAGGATGAGCTGGCCAAGTCAATGAGTCGTCGATCTATGAGTAAGAGTATTCGATCAGTAAGTTCAAGGAGTTGGGCATCAGCTAGTGTTAGAGAAGTGATGTTTACAGCACCAGGAGGTGGTGATGTTTTTCAGAAAAGTACACGTGAAAATGACGATGAACAAGAGCTTAAATGGGCTGCTATTGAGAGACTTCCTACTTATGATAGGCTAAGGAAAGGGATTTTGAGACAAACGTTGGACGATGGAAAGATAAATTATCATGAAGTTGATGTTGTTCATCTTGGATTACAAGATAGGAAACAGATTTTAGAAAGTATACTTAAAGTTGTTGAGGAAGATAATGAGAGGTTTCTTAGAAGACTTAGAGGCAGGACTGATAGGTGAGTGAGTGAAAATTTAAAAATGTAGTAACAAATTTCATTGATCTTAGTGTATTATGTGTTAATATCAAATATATGTGTGTGTATGGAACAGGGTTGGAATTGAGATTCCAAAAATCGAAGTTCGTTTTGAGGATCTTTGTATTGATGGAGATGCATATGTTGGATCTAGAGCATTGCCTACTCTGTGGAATGCTTCAATCAATTTTGTAGAGGTACTGTTTCATTTCAACAATGCCTTGTTTCCTTTAGTTTTGTTGTACTTGATAACAGGTGAATTCATTTGTGTTTTCGTATTCAAATTTCATAGGGGTTTCTTGAAAAGATCAAGATTGTGCCTTCAAAGAAACAGGTTGTTAACATACTGCGTGATGTGAATGGAATCATAAGACCCTCAAGGTATGTTCTTCAACTAATGAATCCCAATTATGGACACTGAAGAATTCTAGGTATATCTCAATTAGCTTACGAACAACATACTCAGTGTAGTACCAAAAAGTGAGGTCTGGTTTAATTGGTTAAAAAAACAATATATGACTTTGTTTAGTATTGTTGGAAGGGGAATTATGAAGATTGGAACTCCAATATTGATTCTGCGGTTCTTTCATTTTATAGGATGACGTTACTTCTGGGGCCTCCTGGTTCTGGAAAAACTACATTGCTAAAAGCACTTGCTGCGGTGCTAGACAAGGACCTAAGAGTGAGTGACTTTTGAACTTTCAATATGTAGGCTGAAAGTCTTAATTACGTCGTGTGATAATGTGTTCTTGTAGGTGAACGGAAGGATCAGTTACTGTGGTCAGGAACTGTCAGAGTTTATACCTCAAAGGACATGTGCTTATATTAGTCAGCATGATGTTCATCATGGAGAGATGACAGTTCGAGAGACGCTGGATTTTGCAGGACGTTGTTTAGGAGTTGGAACAAGATATGAGCTCCTTACTGAATTGTCAAGGCGTGAGAAGGATGCAGGAATCAAACCCGATCCTGAAATAGATGCATTTATGAAAGCTACAGCTGTTGCAGGCCAAGAATCTAGTCTTGTCACAGACTATGTTCTTAAGGTTAGACTCATGGTTGAATTCGTAATCTTTCTTCCATGTACAAACTCAACTAGAACTGATTATGAAGTGAATTACAGATACTTGGGATGGATATATGTGCTGATATATTGGTCGGTGATGATATGAGAAGGGGTATCTCCGGTGGACAGAAGAAGCGGCTCACAACAGGTATGTAGAATATCACGTCAACCAAAGGAAGATCATCATATAACATTTGTTTTCGTCTTGTCTACCGCACTTTCTATCCAGCTTGCTATATGCTCCTTGTGACTACATTTAATGTGCAGGAGAAATGTTGGTTGGCCCTGCTAAAGTTTTCTTCATGGATGAAATATCAACTGGCCTCGACAGCTCAACCACATTTCAAATTGTGAAATACATGAGGCAGATGGTCCATATCATGGATGTAACTATGATAATCTCCCTGCTTCAACCTGCACCGGAAACCTATGATCTTTTCGATGACATTATATTGCTTTCTGAGGGAAAAATTATCTACCAAGGTCCACGTGAGAACGTTCTGGAGTTTTTTGAGAGTGTGGGATTCAAATGCCCAGAAAGGAAAGGAGTTGCTGACTTTCTGCAAGAGGTTACTTCTCTAAAGGATCAAGAACAGTATTGGTTCAGAAGAAATGAACCTTACCAATATATTTCAGTGGCTGAATTCGCTGAACGCTTTAGAAATTTTCATGTTGGGCAACAACTTCTTGATGACCTTAGAGTTCCTTATGAAAAAAACAAAGCCCATCCTGCTGCACTGGTTACTGAGAAGTATGGTATCTCCAACATGGAACTCTTCAAGGCATGCTTATCGAGGGAATGGCTATTGATAAAGCGGAATTCCTTCTTATACATATTTAAGACATTCCAGATCACTGTGATGTCAATAATTGCCTTCACAGTATTCTTTAGGACAGAGATGAAAACTGGTCAGCTCGCAGATGGAGGCAAATTTTATGGTGCCTTGTTTTTCAGCCTCATCAATATAATGTTTAATGGTACATCAGAGCTTGCACTTACCATTTTCAGACTTCCTGTGTTCTTTAAACAGCGAGATTCTTTGTTTTACCCAGCTTGGGCATTCGCTCTTCCTATTTGGCTTTTAAGGATTCCCATTTCGTTTATCGAATCACTAATATGGGTCTTACTAACTTATTACACCATCGGGTTTGCTCCTGATTTTACTAGGTATGTTCTTAGCTTACTCCTAACAACCAAAATATCTTGTGGCGAAATGTGGCTTATTTGTTAGGCAGATTAGCCTATGTGAATTTATGGTGCACATATAACAGTTATATTAGACTATATGAATTCAAACTTACATTCTTGTACCTATAAAATTTTCAGGTTTTTGCGCCAATTCTTGGTCTTTTTTGCTTTGCATCAGTCGGCTCTATCTCTATTTCGTTTTGTTGCTGCACTTGGAAGGTCTCAAGTAGTTGCTACCACTTTTGCAACTTTCACGATACTGATAGTCTTTGTGCTTGGTGGTTTCATTGTTGCAAAAGGTTTGTTTTCTATTACACTCTTGGGAATTGGAAACTTCTCTGTTCTGTTATAGAGAGTTGTTTATAGTCTTGAACCATAGGTCTAGGGAGACGTGGCCGAGTTGGTTGAGCAGGATATCTCCCAATTGGGGGGTCTCAGGTTTGAAACCCCCTGCATGCTTTCTCGGTCGAGATCGTTGCACGGGGCTTGCCTAGTGCGATTTACCTCTACTGTGTAGTTTGTGGGTCATTACACTAGAGCAAGGCTTACCCTAGTGACTGCGGGTTCCCTTGTCATAAAATATTGACAATTTCACATGGCATGTCCAATATCTTGAATGCATTTTTATGTACTCGTGTAGATGACCTCGAACCATGGATGAGATGGGGCTACTACATATCTCCTATGACATATGGACAGAATGCAATTGCCATCAATGAGTTTCTGGACGAAAGATGGAATACTGTAAGCTCTACTATTATTGGTTCATCAAAAAACCAACATAAATGGTTTGATATTTTCCATCAACATTAATTATCTTGACACATCCCTATTCGTTGCTCTTTGCAGCCCAACAATGACACAAGATTTTCTGAGCCAACAGTCGGCAAGGTTCTTCTCAAGGCAAGGAGCATGTACACTTCAGACTATGTTTTCTGGCTCTGTGTTGTTGCCCTATTTGCGTTCTCGTTTTTGTTCAACATTTGCTTTATCTTGGCACTGACATACCTAAACCGTAAGTCCCAGATTTTCCACACTATTTTAAAGTTTTAGAATTGGCTTTTGGTTCTGATCAGTTCTTGTAAGAAAAATGCAGCATTTGGAGATTCTAGATCAGTTAATTCAGATGATGGCAAAAGTAAGAAAACGAAACGAACAGAATGGACTTCAGCATCTTCAGCTCCACTGACTGAAGGTAAAGACTCCTGTATTTTTCTAGTTCCTCATAAAATGCAATCAGCGTTTAGACAATGTCATGATATAGGAGATGTTGATTCCTTTCTCTACTCTTACTCTTTGTAAATATTCTGAATACCTGAATGATTGTTACAGGTATAGTTATGGATGTAAGGAACACTAACAACTCAAGTATTGAAGAGGCCAAGAAAAGAGGAATGGTGCTTCCTTTCCAGCCACTGTCCCTTGCATTTAATCATATCAATTATTATGTCGATATGCCATCTGTAAGTAACATCTCTTGGTATTTAAACATTAACTTTGTTATAGTTCAGTTTTTAGACATACAAGTCAACTTCTCCAGACTGAATGAATACTGTGATACAGCAATAAGATGTCATGTTTGCAAAAACTTGATCACTGCTAGCGCTATTCAGAACTTTCTGTTTGAATTCCATGATTAGTCCAGTGTTCTAATGATGATGCTAACTAGTGGGAAATCCCAAAGAATACGCTTACTTGAGTTACCAAACAATCTGCCATATTCTTGAGTAATATTTTTAAGGCAGGGGAGGGATGAAATATGACCTTCTGTCGCTTAATACGGTTCTAATACTTTTTCAGGAAATGAAAGCCCAAGGAGTTGACGAGACTCGTCTCCAATTGTTACGAGATGTTAGTGGTGCTTTCAGGCCTGGAGTTCTTACAGCCTTAGTTGGTGTGAGTGGTGCTGGAAAGACCACATTAATGGATGTCTTAGCAGGAAGGAAAACGGAAGGCTACACTGAAGGAAGCATCAACATTTCTGGCTATCCAAAGAATCAATCAACTTTTGCTCGCATAAGTGGTTATTGTGAACAGAATGACATTCATTCTCCACATGTTACTGTTTATGAGTCATTGATTTACTCAGCTTGGTTGCGTCTCTCTCCAGATGTAAAAGAATATACACGGAAGGTGTCCTCTCTTGTCTTATCCTTTTACTTCGTATTATCAGTGAAATCACTCAACTTTTCTGTTAAAAATGAGGTTAAGCACTGACTTCAATTTTTCGGTCTTGTTTAGAATTTTGTCGAAGAAGTAATGGATTTAGTCGAGTTGAATTCTCTGAGAGACTCCCTAGTTGGCCTTCCAGGGGTAGATGGCCTCTCAACTGAACAGAGAAAGAGGCTGACCATAGCTGTAGAGCTTGTGGCAAATCCATCTATTATTTTCATGGATGAACCGACATCAGGACTTGATGCTAGAGCTGCAGCAATTGTGATGCGAACTGTGAGAAACACCGTGGATACGGGGAGAACTGTTGTCTGCACTATCCACCAGCCAAGCATAGATATATTTGAAGCATTTGATGAGGTAGTTAGTACAAGCAATGTTGGATTTCATAACTTGTGGATGCCCGTTTATTGTGATGCAACTGTTCTTCTCGTAATCATGTCTAATGATTTTCTTTCAGCTGTTATTGATGAAAAGAGGAGGACAAGTCATATATGCAGGACCTCTTGGTCATCATTCTCACCTACTGATCGAGTATTTTCAAGTGAGAATCATATCCTTATCAGATTTTGCGGGTGGGGGGCTGCTAGTAGAACAAATCAACAACTAAAGAACTGTTTTTTTTTTCTCAGTCTATTACAGGGGTTCCTGGAATCAAAGAGGGATATAATCCTGCTACTTGGATGCTGGACATCTCGTCTCCGGCTGTTGAGGCTCAACTTCAAGTAGACTTTGCTGACATTTATGCCAACTCTGAGTTGTATAGGTAATTTAGAAGATTGAGTAGTTGTATACTTTTTTTTTCTTCTCGTTTGGTACCTTACTCGGTTTTTGCAGGAGGAATCAAGAACTTATCAAAGAACTAAGCATTCCTGCACCAGGATCTAAAGATCTTCATTTCCCCACGGAATTCTCCCAACCGTTTTTGGAACAGTGCAAGGCTTGCTTTTGGAAACAACACTTGTCCTATTGGAGGCATCCACAGTATAATGCCTTTCGGTTTGCTATGACAACAATGATAGGAGTAATGTTCGGAATCATTTTTTGGAATAAGGGGAACCAACTGTGAGTAATCTTCTTTGAGTCCCAAAATTAACATCGTGCAATAACAATCTACCTTTTTCTGTCATCACTTTTTACCTTATAGCTAATTATGACAACAGGTCCAAACTACAAGACCTGTTAAATATAGTTGGAGCTATGTATGCTGCTGTCATGTTCCTAGGTGGAACTAATACTTCAGCCGTACAGTCTATTGTTGCTGTAGAAAGGACCGTCTTTTATCGTGAAAAAGCAGCAGGAATGTATTCTGCACTTCCTTATGCATTTGCTCAGGTAAGAAGTAACATCAATTAAACTAACTGTAATATATTCGAGAAAACCAGTTGGTGGTTGTGAAGTAATTCGTACTTTTTCCATATGCAGGTTGCAATAGAGACTATCTATATTGCGATTCAAACTCTTATCTACAGCTTTATTCTATACGCAATGATTGGATTCCACTGGACAGTTGGAAAGTTCTTCTTGTTCTACTTTTTTGTATTCATGTGCTTCGTCTACTTCACAATGTATGGAATGATGCTTGTTGCACTCACTCCAAACTACCACATTGCTGCAATCGTAATGTCATTCTTCCTCAGCTTTTGGAACTTGTTCTCCGGTTTCCTCATTCCAAGAACAGTAAGTACACCAAGTACTGCTTAATATCGCGTTATATTGCACATTGTTCTGATGAAAAGCATAATTACATATGCAGCAAATTCCTATATGGTGGAGATGGTATTATTGGGCTTCTCCAGTTGCATGGACAATATATGGCCTTGTAACGTCTCAAATAGGCGACAAGAACAACCTCATTGAGATTCCAGGAGGCGGCGAGGTATCAATAAAGTTGTATCTGAAGGACAGCTTTGGTTTTGAGTATGACTTCCTGGGAGTTGTTGCTGTAGTTCATGTTGCTTGGGCTGTTTTCTTCTGCTTTGTTTTTGCTTATGCCATCAAGTTCTTGAATTTCCAAAGGAGATAAGTGAAACTTGAGTTATAATAGAAAATGTGTGAATTATAGCTATTACTGATCTGCTTGAGGTTACTGAAATCCCAACAATATTTAAAGGATATGTTGATACTTTTGCTTCTGCTTCATCCGTGGCTCAATAGAATTAGTGGCCGAAAATCAAATCTTAAAGTAAATATCTCAAGTATATTGAATAAAATTAGTATATGTGCAAGCTGAGACATACATCTCGTGCATCACATGTGCATTTTCTTGTCATACCTACTTGATTAGTGCTTTAAAAAATCACATATATAACATTAAACATGTGCATAAGGTATGCAATAAAAGTTCTTAAAAAATTAGTGCAAGCTCAAAAAGATGAAGGGTGATCTTATATTCTTATTTCAATAACTTGATAGATAAATTGATCTCATTTATTAAAAATATAATGATTTCTAGTTCGATATTCAGTACTCACCTATCGTATTGGATCAAATTAATTCGAATTCACACAAAGTTTATTCAAAAATGGAATGACTTTCCATGGCGACTGATTCTTATAAGAATATATTTATCATTAGATTTAACTTGTACATTGTATTCTTTGTTTCAACTAAAACTTAAATGGTTGTTAACCTTTAGATTAAATAAAAAAGTTACAAAAATACTATCTTAATAATCTACAATCCACCAACATTATAAAGTATGGTCGTCTCATGTCGTCGCTAGTAAGAATTATGTAAGGTTTAATTATATATGCAGAATTTTGTTATTTGTGTATTAATTATTTCATTTTATATTTTATATAAAATACAATTACCTTCATCCTTCGTCCATTTTGACTTGTTTAGTATATATTGCCTTGATATATCTCTTAAAAATCAATAAATAAAATAATAATTTTACTATATCACCTTTTAAATATAATAAATTCGATACATATCCATAACCTGAAATCATTATCCCTTATAATATATAGTGGATAAGTACCAATAAACCTGATACTAATTTTAAGCATGAATAATTTATCTCCTAATCGAACACTTCTTCAGAGACTGAAAGTTGCGTAACTCTAGCATTAATTAATTAACTCAAATTTCTACCATATTTTCTACTAAACTCATTTTTTTCATGCATTAATTAATTAATTATCATAAAGCCTAATATATTACTATAGTGTTCATCTCATCACTATATAAAATCAACCCCATGAATGTTTTGAATTTTTTTCTGCAAGTATTCACTGATACGTTTCTGGGGTTTGTGAAGAATTATTTTTTTTGGTACCTATTTCTGTCTGTTGTTTATTATGGGGTTTACGTCGTTTGAGTTTTGCCCATTTTTATCTCCTGCATGATAGGGTCTATTAGTTTGTTCTTGTTTTTTTTTAGTAGAAACGTGAAAAGTTTGCTCTAATTATTGTTTTATTAGAACTATATATGCAATTTTTAGGATAAAGTTGGAATCTTTCTTGATTTTTTGTGGACCCATTGTTGAATTTTTCCATATTGAGTTTGTATTTTGAGTTACTCAACTTGGGGTTTTGTTAGAAGTTAGAGAATTGGAGCAATGTATATGTTAACTTTTATCGGTGGCAGAGAGTTTGCTTTTATGTTTTTGAGTTCTTGGAGAGTGTAAAATTGATTGGATTAGATAGATATCGTGTTAACAGAATTGTTCTCTGGTATGGGTGACAGATAGTTTATTGAAACAAAGGGTTTAAAGGGTGTTTTTTTGTTTTTGTGTTCTTGAAGAGGGTAAAATCGATAGGATTAGATAGATATCCATTTAACAGAATTGTTCTTTGTAGTTTGTTATGAGTGGTAAAGAGTTCATTGAAACAGAGGATTTAAAGGGTGTTTTTTTGTTTTTGTGTTCTTGAAGAGGGTGAATTTGATAGGATTGGGTTAGATAGACATCCCGTTAGCATAGGTGATTGGAAGGATCTTCGGGACTCACTAAAGTACGAAAGCTAGGATCTTTGATAGAAAAAAAAGGAATGGAGGCAACATTAGGCCTGGGTGAGCGGGCCAAGTCATTGAGCCGGCGGTCCATGAGTAGGGGTGGCCCGAGGATGAGTATTGGATCAAGGAGTACGAGTTGGACTTCACCTGGTGTTAGGGAAATGTATGGTACTGCACCAGGAAGTGATGTTTTCGAGAGAAGTACAAGGGAGAATGACGATGAACTAGAGCTAAAATGGGCTGCTATTGAGAGGCTTCCTACGTATGATAGGCTGAGGAAAGGGATCTTGAAGCAAACATTGGATGATGGAGAAACGAATTATCACGAAGTTGATCTTGTCCATCTTGGATTACAAGATAGGAAACAACTCTTAGAAGGTATTCTTAAATTAGTTGAAGAAGATAATGAGAGGTTCCTTCGTAGATACAGAGACAGGACCGATAGGTGAGTGAAAATAAACAAATGTAGCAAATTTCCTTGATCTTAGTTAATTATGTGTTGATCAACTTTTGCATGGAACAGGGTTGGAATTGAGATTCCGAAAGTTGAAGTTCGATTTGAGCATCTTTGTATTGATGGAGATGCATATGTTGGATCTAGAGCACTGCCTACTCTATGGAATGCTTCCATCAATTTTGTAGAGGTACTATTTCATTTCAATCAAAATTTAATCTACAATAATTTAGATTAATATTATATTGATAACAATGGCTTTGTTGTTTTGTATACTTGCTAAAGTTTTCATTTAATTTTTTTGGTCGGATTAATATTATATTGATAACAATGGCTTTGTTGTTTTGTATACTTGCTAAAGTTTTCATTTAATTTTTTTGGTCGTTGTAATTGTTAAATAAGCTGACAAAATATGGTACATGTACTGATGATTTGATTATTTTTTTCCATATCCAAATCTCACAGGGGTTTCTTCAAAAGATCAAGATTATCCCTTCAAAGAAAAGGGTTGTCAACATACTACGCGATGTGAATGGAATCGTAAGACCCTCGAGGTATGTTCATCAGACTACAGTTTCATTTAGAGTTAACTTATGAATCTAAATTATGGACAGTAAAGGATTTTAGGTACATCTCAATTAGCTTACCATTGGGTTAAAAAATAAAAAATGTATCACTTTATTTAGTCTTATTTTAGAATGGTTGGGACGGGCATTATAGAGATTGGAGCTCACTTATATGTTCTGTGGTTCTTGTATTTTATAGGATGACGCTACTTCTGGGGCCTCCTGGTGCTGGGAAAACTACATTGCTAAAAGCACTTGCCGGGGTTCCAGACAAGGACTTAAGAGTGAGTGACTTTTGAACTTTGAGTTTCAATATAAGGCCTGAAAGTTTTAATTAGTGGTGTTTTGCTGGCAATGTGCTATTCTTTAAGGTGAATGGAAGAATCAGTTATTGTGGTCATGACCTGTCAGAATTTATTCCTCAAAGGACATGTGCTTATATAAGTCAGCATGATATTCATCACGGAGAGATGACAGTTAGAGAGACGTTGGATTTTACAGGACGTTGTTTAGGAGTTGGAACAAGAAATGAGCTGCTTACTGAATTGTCAAGGCGTGAAAAGGATGTAGGAATCAAACCTGATCCTGAGATGGATGCATATTTGAAAGCTACTGCTGTTGCAGGCCAAGAATCTAGTCTGGTCACAGACTATGTTCTTAAGGTTAGACTCCTGGTTGCACTTGTAATTATTTCTGCATGTATAAACTACCTAGAACTGATTATTGAAGTGAATTATAGATACTTGGGATGGATATATGTGCTGATATATTGGTCGGTGATGATATGAGAAGGGGTATCTCTGGTGGACAGAAAAAGCGGCTCACAACAGGTATGTGGAATGTCATGTCAATCAAGGGAAGAGCATCACATAAGTGTTGTTGCTTGCGTCTTGTCTCTCGCAGCATCTAGGTTTGCTGAGTTTCTTCTAGGTGCATGTGCCACGTGACAACATTTAATGTGAAATTGGTTTTTTCACTGAATGCAGGAGAAATGTTGGTTGGTCCTGCTAAAGTTTTCTACATGGATGAAATATCAACTGGCCTCGACAGCTCAACCACCTTTCAAATTGTGAAATACATGAGGCAGATGGTCCATATTATGGATGTAACCATGATAATCTCTCTGCTTCAACCTGCACCAGAAACCTATGATCTTTTCGATGACATTATATTGCTTTCTGAGGGAAAAATTATCTACCAAGGTCCACGTGAGAATGTCTTGGAGTTTTTCGAGAGTGTTGGATTCAAATGCCCAGAAAGGAAAGGAGTTGCTGACTTCCTGCAAGAGGTTACTTCTCTAAAGGACCAAGAACAGTATTGGTTCAGAAGAAATGAACCTTACAAGTATATTTCAGTGGCTGAATTTGTAGAACGCTTTACTAATTTTCATGTTGGACAACAGCTTTTTGATGAACTTGGAGTTCCTTATGACAAAAGAAAAACCCATCCTGCTGCACTGGTTACTGAGAAGTATGGTATCTCCAACATGGAACTCTTCAAGGCATGCTTATCGAGGGAATGGCTATTGATGAAGCGGAACTCCTTCTTATACATATTTAAGACATTCCAGATCACTGTGACGTCAATAATTACCTTTACAGTATTCTTTAGAACAGAGATGAAAACTGGTCAGATTGCAGATGGAGGCAAATTTTATGGTGCCTTGTTTTTCAGCCTCATCAATATAATGTTTAATGGTACAGCAGAGCTTGCACTTACCATTATCAGACTTCCTGTGTTTTATAAACAGAGAGATTCTTTGTTTTACCCAGCTTGGGCTTTCGCTCTTCCCATTTGGCTTTTAAGAATCCCCCTTTCTTTTGTGGAATCACTGATATGGATCGTGCTTACTTATTACACCATCGGGTTTGCTCCTGCTGCAAGTAGGTATGTTCTCTGTTCACTCCGAACAACCAAAAATTCTTGTGGTGCAATTGTTAGGCTGATGAGTCATGATATTTGGTCAATGTGAATTTATGGTGCACATATAACAATTAGTTTAGGAACTATATGAATCCAAAATTACATTCTTGCACCTGCGAAATTTTCAGGTTTTTTCGCCAATTCTTGGCATTTTTCGCTTTGCATCTATCGGCTCTGTCTCTCTTCCGTTTTATTGCTGCACTTGGAAGGACTCAAGTAGTTGCTAGCACTTTTACAACTTTCACAATACTGATAGTCTTTGTGCTTGGTGGTTTCATCGTTGCAAAAGGTCGGTTTACTCTTGAGAGTTCTTTTATAGTCTTGGACTATAGGGGCAGGATAATCTACAAATATGAAAGTTTCACATGGCATGTCCAGTATTTTGAATGCATTTCTGTGTACCGGTGCAGATGACCTGGAACCATGGATGCAATGGGGCTACTATATTTCTCCTATGACATATGGACAGAATGCAATTGCCATCAATGAGTTTCTGGACGAAAGATGGAGTACTGTAAGCTCTACCATTAGTTCATAAAAATGACGGCATTTATTGCTTTGACATTTTCCATCAACATTAATTATATTGAGACATCCTATCCGTTGCTCTTTGCAGCCCAACAATGACACAAGATTTTCTGAGCCAACAGTCGGCAAGGTTCTTCTAAAGGCAAGGAGCATGTATACAGAAGACCATGTTTTCTGGCTCTGTGTTGTTGCCCTATTTGCATTCTCGTTTTTGTTCAACTTTTGCTTTATCTTGGCGCTGACATACCTAAACCGTAAGTCCCAGATAGTCTGTACTATTTATAGTTTTAGAATTGTCTTTTGGTTCTGATCAGTTCTTGTAAGAAAAATGCAGCACTTGGAGATTCTAGGTCAGTTATTTCAGATGATGACAGAAGTAAGAAAAAGAAGCAAACAGAGCGGAGTTCACCAAATTCAACTCCGATGACTGAAGGTCAAGACTCTTGCATCTATCCATTTCTCATGGCTACAGCTTTTATTTGTACAGAATGATTATTTTTATAAAGTAAGGTAATGTTATGATGTAATAGTACCAAGGATGCCCAAGCTCCCTGCCAAATTACTTCCTTAGAGAATCCAAAAATTCTAAGAGAACACTCTATCTAACTGCTCCTGCACCACTATAATGTAGGTTCTATAAACCTGTATACATTTGTACTTAACAGAAGAAAGATGCTTCTCAACGGAACACTTTTTATTCCTCTCTAGCCAGATGATCCACATGATGCATAATGGAATGGTCCTCCAAACGTGTTCTAATCTTCTGTCAATTTGCTGTCGTTACCAAGCTGATAGTAGACATTCAATATCCTGTGGCATTATCCAAGCATAGTCACAATGAAGCAGGAGATGGCTAATGGATTCTTGTGAGTTCACAAGAGTCTCTTATAGTATCTCAAAAAATTTAAAATACCAGTTTTTCCCTTTCTTGAGCTCTAATAAAGAGAACACCTTTTTTCATTAAATTTGTGAATTGATGAGTATTTGACCTCTGTGAGAATCTAGTGGGAGGCCTTGATAGAAACTTAGGACGTTATCCCCAATTGGATTGTGCATCTGCAATTGAAAAATTCTTAAAGGTCTGTAAATCATCTCTGAAATGCGCGATTCTGGTGGTGGTATGGCCATCTGCATATGACCATCCTTCATAAATTGCAATCAATGACACTATATGGTAGATGTTGAATCCTCTTTTTCTTTTACCATTTGTACATATTCTGACTACCTGAATGATTATTACAGGTATATCTAGGGGTGCAAGGGACACTAACAGCTCAAGTAGTGAAGAAGCCAAGAAAAGAGGAATGGTGCTTCCTTTCCAGCCCCTGTCCCTTGCATTTAATCATATGAATTATTACGTCAATATGCCAGCTGTAAGTAACATTTCTTGTTATTTAAATGTTACCTTTGCTATGATTCAGTTCTTATTAATTATCTGGTATTCAAGAATAGATGTTTCTCAAGGAATTCCTAACAATCTTAGGGAAGCTGGACACTTTGTGAATATATATTGTGTGTGTGTGCATTTCTCTCTCTCTCTCTCTCTCTCTCTCTCTGTGTCTTTCTCTCTGTCTATGTCTTAAAGTTATGTGTTGTTTGTTAGTCAACTACTCTTTAGACCTACAGCATAACATGTCATGTTTTCAAAGAATTGGCTGCTAGGGCTATTCAGAACTTTCTATTTGATTTGCATGATTAGTACCATGTTCTAATGATCATTTGGCTAACTAGAGGGAAATGTTTCCTAACAATCTTATAGAGATTATGATCAAAGTTTCTAAAAGAAAAAGCTTTCCTGAGTTACCAAACAACCTGTTGAATTCTTGACTTAGTATTATAAAGGCAGGGGAGGAGTGGAATATGAACTTCTGTGGCTTATACAGTAGTGGTACTTTATCAGGAAATGAAAGTCCAAGGAGTTGAGGATACTCGTCTCCAATTGCTACGAAATGTTAGTGGTGCTTTCAGGCCTGGAGTTCTAACGGCCTTAGTTGGTGTAAGTGGTGCTGGAAAGACCACGCTGATGGATGTTTTAGCAGGAAGGAAAACAGAAGGCTCCATTGAAGGAAGCATCAGTATTTCTGGTTATCCAAAGAATCAATCAACTTTTGCTCGCATAAGTGGTTATTGTGAACAGAATGACATCCATTCTCCACATGTTACTGTTTATGAGTCATTGGTATACTCAGCTTGGTTGCGTCTCTCTCCAGATGTAAAGAAACAAACACGGAAGGTGGGCTCACTTGTCTTATCCTCTGACATTGTATTATCAGTGAAGTCTTTGTGCTTCTTTTTTCTTTTTTTTTTGGTCAACTAGTAACATTTTCATTCAACATTGTTATCTTCATGTAAAAGTCTACTCTATTTTCTGTTAAAAACCCTGACAGTTCTCGTAGAAGAGGAGGTCAAGGACTAACTTTGATTTTTGGTCCTGTTTAGAATTTTGTTGAAGAAGTAATGGATTTAGTCGAGTTGAATTCTCTGAGAGACTCCCTAGTTGGCCTTCCAGGGGTAGATGGCCTCTCAACTGAACAGAGAAAGAGGCTGACCATAGCTGTAGAGCTTGTGGCAAATCCATCTATTATTTTCATGGATGAACCGACATCAGGACTTGATGCTAGAGCTGCAGCAATTGTGATGCGAACTGTAAGAAACACTGTGGATACTGGGAGAACTGTTGTCTGCACTATCCACCAGCCAAGCATAGATATCTTTGAAGCATTTGATGAGGTAGTTAGTGCAAGCAATGTTGTATTTCATAACTTGTGGGTACCCATTTCATGTGATGCAACTGTTCTCATAATCATGTCTAATGATTTCCTTGCAGCTGTTACTGATGAAAAGAGGAGGACAAGTCATATATGCAGGGCCTCTTGGTCATCATTCTCACCTGCTGATCGAGTATTTTCAAGTTAGGATCATATCTTTATCATATTATGAGGGTGGGAGTCTCTCCATTAGAACAAATCAGCAACTAAAGAGTTGTTTTTTTCTCAGTCTGTTCCAGGGGTTCCTGAAATCAAAGAGGGAATCAATCCTGCTACCTGGATGCTGGATGTCTCGGCTACGGCTGTTGAAGCTCAACTACAAGTAGATTTTGCCGACATTTATGCCAACTCTGAGCTGTATAGGTAATTTAGAAGATTGAATAGTTGTATTTTTATTTTTCTTCTGGTTTGATATTACTAAACCTTGGACCGTCCTTACCGGTTTTTGCAGGAGGAATCAAGAACTGATCAAAGAACTAAGCGTTCCCACACCAGGATCCCAAGATCTTCACTTCCCCACGAAATTCTCCCAACCGTTTTTTGAACAGTGCAAGGCTTGCTTTTGGAAACAACACTTGTCCTATTGGAGGCATCCACAGTATAATGCCATTCGGTTTGCTATGACAACAATGATAGGAGTAATATTCGGAATCATCTTTTGGGATAAGGGGAACCAATTGTGAGTAAATCTTCTTCCATGAGTCCCAAAATTAACATTGCGTAATAACAATCTTTCTACTTTTGTCATCACTTTTTTCCTCATAGATTAATTATGATAACAGGTCCAAACAACAGGACCTGTTAAATATAATTGGAGCTATATATGCGGCTGTTATGTTCCTAGGTGGAACTAATACTTCAGCCGTGCAGTCTGTTGTTGCCATAGAAAGGACAGTCTTTTATCGAGAGAAAGCAGCAGGAATGTTTTCAGCACTCCCTTATGCATTTGCTCAGGTTAGAGTAACTTCAATTAAACATATGCTATAAAATTTCTGGAAAATCAATTGGTCATTGATAAGTGATTCATACTTGTGCCATATGCAGGTGGTCATAGAGACTATTTATATTGCGATTCAAACATTTATTTACAGCCTTATTCTGTTCGCAATGATTGGATTCCAGTTTACGGCTGGAAAGTTCTTTTTGTTCTACTTTTTTGTTTTCATGTGCTTCGTCTACTTCACGATGTATGGAATGATGCTTGTTGCACTCACCCCAAACTACCACATTGCTGCAATCGTAATGTCTTTCTTCCTCAGCTTTTGGAACTTATTCTCTGGTTTCATTATTTCAAGAACGGTAAGTAAACCAAGCACTGCATGATCAAAATAATAAGAAGAAAGATCTTAGTATTGTGCATCTTTCTGATGAAACCGTAATTTCATATGCAGCAAATTCCTATATGGTGGAGGTGGTATTATTGGGGCTCTCCAGTGGCATGGACAATATATGGCCTTGTAACGTCTCAAGTAGGCGACAAAAGCAATCTCATTGAGATACCAGGAGGTGGTGAGGTATCATTAAAGTTGTATCTGAAGGAAAGCTATGGTTTTGAGTATGACTTCCTGGGAGTTGTTGCTGCAATGCATGTTGTATGGGCAGTTTTCTTCTGCTTTGTTTTTGCTTATGCAATCAAGTTCTTGAATTTCCAAAGGAGATAAGTGAAATTTGAGTCTGAATGTAAAGTTTTGCATACGCATAAAATGTGCATAAGCTAGGCAAAGAGAATTTTTTCGAGAATTTCAGCTACTTAATAAATTTCAGTTTTTTGCTCACTGAGCTCATTTCATAGTTGCACAGAAATTATTCTTTTTGTGTGTCAAATTCTTCATTTTTTTTATTTTCTTTTTTAGTGGAAGTTTCTCTACAGGCATTATTTTCGTGAACCACTCTGATGTGATTGTATAACTCCTTCACGTGACGCTTGCAAAAAATATAATAACGAGTCCTAAGTTTGAATAAAAGAGCCAGAATGGATATGGATGATTCATATAACAAAGCTCAATAGTTATTAGTTTGGATTTTTAATTGAGGCATAATTTGTTTTGATTACCAGCATGATAGATATGATAAGTATGGTTTATGTGGTTTAGCTTTAAAAACTCTTACAACTTTTCAAGATTTCTCTTTGAGAAAATCATCAATCATGATTACAAGTAGAAAAAAAGAGTCATAATATATAAACAAGACACTCTAACTGGCAAGTACACATTTCAACTTTGGGTATGCACATCTAGACACATCAACTCGTGTTCACTGTGCAGTTGAACACTCTTAACTTACAAAATAATCATCTAGACACCTCCAAAATTTGTGTCACGTCAGTGTTGCAGTCCACGAGATACTGTGGGTATGAGTTGGAGGGTTTAGTTGTCACTTGAACCAAGTTGAGGTGTCTAGATGTACACTTTCAAAACTGGAGTACTTAGTCGCCAGCTAAGGCAAGGTTTGAGTGTTTCTTTATGTACTATGCCAAGAAAAAAAAGATCAGAAGTAGATATATTTTCCAAGTTCAAATTTAACAGGTAACTAAAGCAGAAAGCATACACACAAATGCATGTATATAAGTTTACCAATTGAAAATCTTGAGACTTCAAAGCTGTCTGTAACAATAAAAAAACTTGTAAATTTGAACTCTCATTTACAATCAAGAAAAGACAAAAACTTGAATCTGTTGGAGACTCCAAATTCTGACAAAATATGGCATACAAAAAAAGTCTGATTACCTGTAAACACTAAAATAAACTAATTCTTGGCTTTATTATCATCTGCAAACATAGAAACCTCCACTATATATACTTCCCAACTAAGTTACTCCAATCAACCCAAGATTTTCCCTTTCTGCTCTACAGTTGAAAGTCAAAAATATAAGATAAGGGAAATACAAAAACCCAAAAAATAAAAAGCCTTAGATTATAAAGTTACATTATTTTCATTCATACTGATTCTATCTCATTCATTGTATATACTTATGTAAGTTCCTGATTATTTAGTGTTGTTCCATTGAGTAGCATATCCACATACACCCTTTGTCGGAAAATTATATTTTTTATATAGAAAATAATATTGTGTATATAGTTCAAAAATTACTTTTGATAGATAGATATATTTAATCTTGAACACTCTTAGCGAAATTTCTTGCTTCGCCATTGCTATTGAGCATAACTTAAATAACACATTTTTGTTTTTCCATTGTTGAGTAGAACAGCATTGCGGGAAATATTCAAGAAAACTTGGTCCTGGACAGGGTGAAAAAGCTCTGTAGAGGATAAGGATGGCTTCATCAATGAGGGAAAATGAGCTGGTGAGGTCTATGAGCAAAAAGGCAAGTTTTTCGTCAGCTAGCAGGAGGGGATCTTGGGCTTCAGCAAGCCTTCGCGAGGCATTTGGTGCACCAGGAGGGGATGTTTTCGTGAAAAGTGGGAGGCAAGATGATGAAGATGAGCTGAAATGGGCTGCAATCGAGAGGCTTCCTACTTATGACAGAATGAGGAAGGGAATCTTGAAGCAAGTCTTGGACAATGGGAGAGTTGTTCATGAGCAAGTTGATGTAGCTCATATGGGAATGCACGAAAAGAAGCAACTTATGGAAAGTATACTCAATGGTATTGATGAAGATAATGAAAGGTTCCTTCTCAGGCTTAAAGATCGTATTGAAAGGTGATAAAAATATACAAACTGCTTTTCAGATTTTAAAAAAATCCAAGTTCTTATTTTTTGGGGTAAAAAGTATGAGATAATAAACTTTGTCAAACAGGGTTGGAATCGATATTCCAAAAATCGAAATCAGGTTTGAGCACTTGTCAATTGAAGGAGATGCGTATGTTGGCAGCAGAGCTCTTCCAACACTGTGGAATTCAACCATCAACTCATTAGAGGTAGTTAAATTTGCATTATCTGAATCTTTTGTATATCTAAGACATTGATCAGAAGATATTTATTCAAGTATTGATACTTAAGTTTGAGGATCACTCTTTGTTTTCTTATGTTAAATAGGGACTTCTTGGGCTTCTTAGGCTTTCGCCATCTAAGAAGAAATCTGTCAAAATACTGGATGACATTTCTGGAATTGTAAAACCATCTAAGTATGAAGTCTTTGTCCCAATATTTAGGCCTCCTTTTATAATATCTTTTGACATAGTTGAGTTTCTGACCAGTTGTTATCACTGTTTTCTGTAAAAATTTTGGACTCTTATTATTAGGATGACACTACTTCTTGGACCTCCAGCCTCCGGAAAAACTACATTGTTGAAGGCACTTGCAGGAAAGCTGGAGCAAGATCTTAGGGTGTGTCATTTTCTTTCAGACAGATCATTCTTGGTGTTCTTTTAATGAAAAAACTGATAATCTTGTTAAAACTTGACATTCTTGAACTTTGTTCCTTTCAAATTGATGTAGGTAAAGGGGAAGGTCACCCACTGTGGTCATGAACTCAAAGAGTTTATTCCTCAGAGAACTTGTGCTTATATCTGCCAGCATGATCTTCATCATGGTGAGATGACAGTCAGAGAGACCTTGGATTTCTCGGGGCGTTGCTTTGGAGTTGGTGCCAGATATGAACTGCTAGCTGAGCTCTCGAGACGAGAAAAAGATTCAGGAATTAAACCAGACCCTGAGGTAGATGCATTCATGAAAGCCATATCAGTGGCTGGGCAAAAGACCAATTTGGTCACTGACTCTATTCTTAAGGTTCACTTTCCCTCCTAAAATATGAAGTTCCATTTATTTTCCACATATGTTAAGGTGGCTAACTAGCTCTTTGCACCAGATACTTGGACTGGATATTTGTTCTGATACAATGGTGGGTGATGAAATGAGAAGGGGTATTTCTGGTGGACAAAAGAAGCGTGTAACGACAGGTATATGATGAGTTAAACTAGCCAAGTTCTAAAGTTGGTTTTGGTTATTCTATTCTTAAGAAAGATCATTACCAAAATCAAATGTGACAACAAATACTTTAAGGTTGTTAATGGATATGAATGCAGGAGAAATGTTGGTCGGACCTGCAAAAGTTTTCTTGATGGATGAAATATCGACTGGCCTTGACAGTTCAACAACATTTCAAATAGTCAAATATATGAGACAGATGGTTCATATCATGAATGTGACCATGATTATCTCCCTACTTCAGCCAGCCCCAGAAACCTTTGATCTATTTGATGAGATTATCTTGCTTTCAGAAGGGCAAGTTGTCTACCAAGGTCCACGTGAAAACGTTCTTGAGTTCTTCGAGAGTGTTGGATTCAAATGTCCTGAAAGGAAAGGAGTTGCGGATTTTCTTCAAGAGGTTACTTCCAAGAAAGATCAAGAGCAATACTGGTCCAAGAAGAACGTTCCGTATCAATTTGTGTCAGTACTTGATTTCGTTGAGAACTTCAAATCCTTCCATATCGGTCTAAAGCTTTTCGGTGAAGTTCAAGTTCCTTATGACAGAAGTAGAACCCACCCTGCAGCATTGGTGAAAGAAAAGTATGGTATTTCTAACAAAGAGCTCTTCAAGGCATGCTTATCAAGGGAGTGGTTGTTGATGAAGCGCAACTCCTTCGTCTACATTTTCAAGACTGTTCAGATCACCATCATGGCTATCTTTACATTCACTGTATTCTTTAGAACGAAAATGAAGCACGGTGAAGCAGAAGATGGAGGAAAATTTTATGGTGCACTGTTTTTCAGCCTTCTCAATGTGATGTTCAATGGCATGGCTGAGCTTGCAATGACTATTTTCAGACTACCAGTCTTCTTTAAACAACGAGATGCTTTGTTCTATCCAGCATGGGCTTTTGCTCTTCCAATTTGGCTCCTTAGGATCCCCATCTCACTGATGGAGTCAGGAATATGGATCCTCCTCACATACTACACTGTTGGATTTGCACCTGCAGCTGATAGGTATGTCCACTATATTCCAAGCTATGATACAGCTTCAGCTAATAGTATTATTTTGTGATAGTGACTGTTCCTTTTTTAGTATGCTTTGTCATGTGGTCTTTAGCATTTTGTCTTGGATTCTTCACTCCAATTGGTTTTGATTTTTGAACTGCTTTGTAATGCTTTTACTTGAGCTGAGGGTCTATTGTAAACAGCCTCTCTACCTCTCAAGGTAGGGGTAAGATCTGCATACACACTACCCTCACCAAACCCCACTTGTGGGATTACACTAGGTATGTTGTTGATACAGCAACAGATCCTAGCTGACAATCGCGAGCTTACAAAATTTGCTAACAAGTTCATCACCTTAAATAGGTTTTTCCGGCAGTATTTGGCCTATGTGGGAATTCACCAGATGGCGTTGGGACTCTTTCGTTTCATTGCAGCCCTTGGAAGAACACAAGTTGTGGCCAACACTCTTGGTACCTTCACATTGTTATCAGTTTTTGTCCTTGGTGGATTTATCATTGCCAAAGGTTAGCAACTGAAACTAGATATATAAAGCTAATGAATTGAGACTAGTTAATCATTTCTAGATTGAAATTCCATCATACTTTGATTCTGATATATGTAACTTGTTATTCCAACAGATGACCTCCAACCTTGGATGAAATGGGCATATTACCTTTCCCCCATGTCATACGGACAGAACGCAATAGTCCTTGTTGAGTTTCTTGATAAAAGATGGAACAAGGTAAATGAGCTTGTATTTACTTACATCTTAGATATTCATTTTTATTTCTGTCTTTTGATATTCTAATAGTATTTTACTCTACTCTCTTCTAGCCCAATGAGGATCCAAGCTTTCAAGGGAAAACAGTTGGAATAGAGCTTCTTAAAGACAGAGGGATGTTCACAGAGGACATTTGGTACTGGATTTGTGTTATTGCACTGTTCGCGTTCTCATTGTTTTTCAACCTCTGCTTCGTTGCAGCACTCACATACCTAAAACGTAAGAGATGATACTTGCTATTGAATTTCTTCGTTTTCTGGACACAAGCTTTAGTTTTGACCATCTTTTAAAACTTGATTGCAGCTCTTGGAGATACTAAATCTATTATGGTGAATGAAGAAGACAGTCAAAACAAGGAAAAGAAGATGAAAGTAACGCCGCACGAAGGTTCAAGATTAAGAACATCTCTTTGTTTTCAAGATTTTGAATTGTATATCAACAAATGTCATTGATGTGCTACTTACTTATCTGTTCTAATATATCAGGAAAGAATACTTCAGAAGATATAAATTCAAACTGTGCAGTCAGTGCAACCAACAAAAAGGGCATGGTGCTGCCCTTCCAGCCTTTGTCCCTTTCATTTGAGCATGTGAATTACTATGTTGATATGCCTGCTGTAAGTTCTTTTCTCTATTTCTAGTGGTTTACTGTAATTGTGAAAAGAATATCTGAGTCAGATATTGCAAGTATGGTTTTGTTTGGCACATCCTCAATAAATCCTGCATCCAATGTTGCCTGTATATAATCAAAATTCCTTACTGGTCGATGAATGATCTCTGAATCAGGAAATGAGAAGTCAAGGAATTGAAGAAACGCGACTCCAGCTTCTACGAGAAGTGAGTGGTGCTTTTAGACCAGGTGTACTAACAGCATTAATGGGTGTGAGTGGTGCTGGAAAGACTACTTTGATGGATGTTTTAGCTGGAAGAAAAACCGGTGGATACATTGAAGGGAATATCTGTGTTTCTGGCTATCCAAAGTTTCAGGAGACCTTCGCTCGAGTTAGTGGCTACTGTGAACAAAATGACATTCATTCTCCACATGTCACTATTTATGAATCTCTTCTATACTCAGCGTGGTTGCGTCTTCCTTCAGATGTCAACAACGAAACTCGAATGGTATAATATTCTCCTTTTATTTTGCCTGCAAGATTTTCTTTTCATCCACTGAACAAGCATTTGCCGTTCTCTTGTTTTGTTCAGATGTTCGTGGAAGAAGTGATGGAGTTGGTTGAACTTACATTATTGAGAAACTCTCTAGTTGGCCTTCCAGGAGTTGATGGATTATCGACTGAACAAAGAAAGCGGCTTACTATAGCCGTGGAGTTGGTTGCTAATCCTTCCATCATCTTCATGGATGAGCCAACGTCCGGTCTGGATGCTCGAGCTGCTGCAATCGTCATGAGAGCTGTAAGGAACACTGTGGATACCGGGAGAACTGTAGTTTGCACAATTCATCAACCAAGTATAGACATATTTGAATCATTCGATGAGGTACTAATATCTTGAATCTTGTCCAACATCTACAACTAGTTCATACAATCATTCACTTGAACTTGGATTTATCACGACTATACAATGCCACTATCCATGCAGTTATTCTTGATGAAGAGAGGAGGACAAGTCATTTATGCTGGACCCCTCGGTCGCAATTCTCAACACTTGACAGAGTATTTTGAAGTAAGATGACTATACATTTTGTACAATAGTTATTCTATTATAAGTCCTCTAGAATCATCCAAATGATTTTTTATATACCAATTGTTTCAGTCTGTTCCCGGGGTTAACAAGATCAAAGATGGATATAATCCTGCTACTTGGATGCTTGAGGTCAGTGCTGCATCCGTTGAGACTCAGTTCGGTGTAAACTTTGCAGAATACTATACCAACTCTGATCTATATAGGTATGAGAAACAATCTAACTGATCAATTACCATTGTTTGGTGTTCTATTCCCTACAATTATGTTTGATATGCTAAGTCTCTCGTTAACTCCCCGAATTCGCAGGAGAAATGAAGAACTAAATAAGGAGCTAAGTACTCCAGCACCAGGGTCAAAAGACCTGTACTTCCCTACTAAGTACTCTCAGCCTCTACTGACTCAATTCAAGGCATGCTTCTGGAAACAACATTGGTCTTACTGGAGGAATCCACAGTACAATGTCATCAGATTTTTCATGACAACGGTCATTGGAATTATATTTGGCGTCATTTTCTGGGACAAAGGAGGAAAACTGTGAGTCATTCTCCTAAAACTTGAATACTGAGATCCAATTTTTAGCACTGAAGGTGAATGAACTCTTAAACGTACTATTCTTTCTATCAGTGAAAAACAGCAGGACCTTTCAAATCTTATGGGAGCAATGTATGCTGCTGTTCTATTTCTTGGAGGAACAAACACTTCTGCTGTACAATCTGTTGTAGCTATCGAGAGAACAGTGTTCTATCGTGAAAGAGCAGCAGGAATGTTTTCAGCCTTGCCATATGCTTTTGCTCAGGTATATGAACTGAACATAAAGTTCAAATGCATTGTAAAATCATCGATTTTGTCAACAAATCAAGCTTATTACTATTTGTTCCTTGACAGGTGACTGTGGAAACAATCTATGTCGGGATCCAAACATTCCTTTACAGCCTAATCCTTTACTCAATGATTGGATTCGAGTGGCAAGCTGACAAGTTCTTCTGGTTCTACTACTATGTGTTTATGTGCTTCGTCTACTTCACACTCTATGGAATGATGCTTGTCGCCCTCACTCCAAATTACCAGATAGCAGCAATTGTCATGTCTTTCTTCCTCAGCTTCTGGAACCTCTTCTCTGGTTTCCTCATTCCTAGGATGGTAAGGGAAATCTTGATATCCACAATTATTCTTCTTTTCACAAACTAAATATAATGTTTATGACATCATTATACTATGAGCGTGATTGATTAAGCTTATAAGCACTTTCTGACTTATCTGCGCATTTGGTAAACACTAAAAATGTTTATAAACCACATGAATATCTCAAATGGCATTGAAAAAGTGCTTATCAGTTTCAACACTTCTATCTAAATACGTAACTGCTTATTCTAAAAGTGATTTTCAGCACTTGATGCTTATCAGCTAACTCGAACGGGCTTTTACATGTATATTGCAGCAAATCCCAATATGGTGGAGGTGGTACTACTGGGGTTCACCAGTTGCATGGACAATATATGGTCTCATTACATCTCAATTGGGAGACAAAACAGAACTTGTTCATATTCCTAGTCATGATGGTACTCCTACCTATATTCAACTGAAGGATTACCTCAAACAATACTTGGGTTATGATTATGACTTTCTTGGAGCAGTTGCTGCTGCTCATCTTGCTTGGGTGCTTCTCTTTTTCTTTGTCTTTGTTTATGCCATCAGAGTCCTTAACTTCCAAAAGAGATAAAAGACAAGAAAATACCCAGCATGTTTTATTGTTCTTTTTTCTTCATCACTTTCTTTAGGATAATTTAAGGGAAATAATGTATGTACTCTAGCATTTCAGAATTGTAAAGTTTCATTTTTCCAAATTTGTATCAGTTGATGTTATTGAAATGAAATAAAAACAACTTTCATTCAACTTACTGATATTGCATTCCTTTTTTCCTTTTGTGCCTGGTTTCAATCATTTTGTTTTTAAGCTTAATTTCTAAATTTATTTGAAAACGACTTGAATCAACTCTCTTGTTTTGGATATTGATGAAATCAGCCTCGATTATGAATTAAGGTGTGTTTGGTATGAAGGAAAAATGATTTCTACGAGAAATATTATCTCAAAAGCATTTATGTATAATCAAAGAAAACACTATATGGGTGTGGGTTGGAGGGTATGGGGGTGGGGTACGTGTGTTGGAGGGTGGGAAGGAGACAATACGTGTGGGGATGCCCCTACGGAAAATGTTCTCCAAAAATTTTAACCAAACAGAGAATTAAAGAAGACTTTCTACAATACCAAAACACACCCTTACTCTCTACTTTGCTGTCATACTAAGGTGAATATAGAAGATATTTTTTTCAAGATTGTTTATAGATGTTAAATCAACACAAGCACAGAAAATAGAGAAAGCATAAGCAATAAGAAGCTTTGCCTTTACCCCATAAATGTTATGTGCTTGATTTGCACCAAAGTTTTACAAAAGGCAATCTACAGCACTAATGTAGCAAAAGAACAGCCAATAATGAAGCAAAAAAGAGAGGTACCATAAGCTAGCTTATAGGTTTTTAAAGTTTGGTACAAAGCTGTTGATATGAACTGAGTTCTACCCAATCACAATCCTTCAGTTTTCTTTGCAGCTTTCCTTCATCTTACTATCTACATTGCTTTCCTTTTCTTTTTTTTCCCTTTCTGTGATTCAATTTCTGTGTTCTGAAAAGATGACGTGGGTTCTCTCCAGTTGCGATGAAAACTTTAATCCTTAATCTTCACCTCAGATTTGACAGGAGCATCTACAAAATCACGAATCTCCTTTTTGCTCTTGATTAAACTTCTCCTCTTGGTGTCAATATCAACTTTATCCAAGTCTTCAGCTATTCCCATGTATCCATAGAGCGAAATTTCCTCAGCTTTACCCCCCTTCACATTTCTGTTGTCGATGCCTTTTCCCTTGGTTGAAGTTATTACTCTAAAGTCTTTCCTTCCACGCTCTTCTTCCATGAAGTAGTTATGAAGCTTTTCTGCATCCTGAATGCCAGGAATAGTGCCCAAGAACTTCACCAGTAATACACTGCCATTACCAGGCTTCCCCATACAAACCTTCATTCTACCACCACTAAAACCTTTACCTGCCATTGAAGATTACAGAGGAAAAAGGAATATTGTCATCAATTACAACAAGACAAAGAGGTAAGCACACTAAGTAAACAAATGAAAGAAACTTTTTTATCTGCAGGATATATTTATGAAATGCTACTGACAGTTGGATGGAAGCAGGGCAGTCATCCTTCTCCTCATGATAACATACCCCACCCAAGGACAGAACTCAAAACTAGATAAACAAAAAAGTTGTACAACACACGCACCTCTTAGAAAGTTCTCAACAGCTTCAGTAGTCGTAACTTTTTGCCCATCTAGGCCAGTTACCAATCCAGAGCAGTTATGTATAACAACCACTGGTGGCCAGAGAATAAGATCTTCTTTCTGGGCTAAAGCATTAGGGGCAGGAACAGCCACCGGTAACCATAGTTTGCCATCAGGGGGTGCATCACTGTTCCACCCCATTAGGACACATATTGCCTTGTGAAGACCCAAGTGTTTTGCTTTCAACCACACCTTTTGCGACATATAACAATGTACTGCCAAGGATCGAGTATCTTTGAACTCTTTCAATTGACTGAAAAAGTAAAATTAGTTAGCAGTTGTAATGATAAAACTAGTACATGGCCAAATGTACGACGAGATATAAATTTAGATAATTAGTTGGGCCATGCAAAACTGTCCATGTGAAGAAGAACAGAAAGTGAAATCACCAACCTACTCCAGCACAAGAAGGAAACATTCAGAAGTCAAGAGGACAACAGGTTATCAAGCATCCTTAGCTTGACTAGGTGTACCAACATTACCAAGTCAAACTGAGATGGGAGTCATATTAAGGACTCCGGGGCATGTTCTAACCAACACAAGTTCAGCTTTAAATAACCATCTCCTCAAAGGCCTACAACTATCTCCTACACTTTGTTTACTCTATCGCTATTTCCTATGATGTTTGTATTATTCTTTTCCTTTATTGTACCTTGGCGGCACAGTATCTCCATAACCTTGTACTTTTATCTGACCAGAGTACCCTACAAATAGATGTTCTCTACATTCTAATCAGGTTTCCAGGAGAATTAACTCATTTCCAGCCAACCATTTCGAGCTCTACTCAATTTTTTCTAAGTACAGGTTCTTGATCACTAAGAACCAAATCCTTAATGAGCCTTTATGTAACCCTGTTCAGTTCAACGAAAATCGAGAGAGGAAAGGCAGGCTTTCAGGAATTCGATATTGAGTTCCTTATCAAAACAAATTTGATACTAAATTGACCAATGCATAGAAATGGGTTGCAACTACAATTTAATCATCCTCATCTGACTTACAGAAAATATGTAACAATGTTATAAGTTCTGCTAGGACATTTCCACAATTCATCTGCTCAAACAATATCCTATAAATTCTTCATAACAAGAACTCAATAATTGACAAGCACAACATGAATATTTT
The DNA here is from genome assembly GCF_000226075.1 of Solanum tuberosum. NCBI lineage: Eukaryota > Viridiplantae > Streptophyta > Magnoliopsida > Solanales > Solanaceae > Solanum > Solanum tuberosum. The sequence continues at coordinate 83,257 of NW_006239278.1, read as the reverse complement.
ATGTTCTGGATCCATGGCATAAGTATCAATGTTATTAGTGTTTGCATTTAACAGTAATCCGAATAAGTTACAAAAAGATATCAAAAACATTTAGGAGAATCAAAATAAACTTATGGCACATTATGCTTGAACAACCCAAATGACCATATGTAGCTGTGTTCTTGATGAGAGAGTATATGCCAAACAATGGTTCAACTACAACTAGTGGTGGCAAATGGGCGGGTTAGGTCGAATTTAGGTGAGTTGAAAATTGGTCAACATATAATAGGTAATAATTCAACCCGCCCATGTTTCATATGGGTAAAAGTGGGTTGGTAAAAGACTTGTTGACCCATAGTTACCCATATTTTCATGAGTAAATAGTACTTTGCTTTAGAAAACAACATCCGGAAAATACTTTAATTTTTTTCAGATGAGAAATGTTGAAAATACTTAGTTTTATTGTATCATAAATTCATTAAAGAAAATCCTATAACTTTTCAATATTAGATGAAATAATTTTAGGAGTAAAACGTACTTAGTATTTTTCAAAATATTGTCAAGCAGCCGATCTTAGTTTCGTGGATTTTCTTTTCTTTGAAGAACACTTACAATAGTAATATCAGATACTATTTCATTTGAAATTTTAGTCTCATCAATAATACTATCAGTTCCTGCAATCTATGCACAGTTGCACACTGCAAAAGAAAACAATAGTATTCAAAACAAACATAATTTGTAGCTTTGATCTAGTACAAAGCAAGTGAATTATATAAGCAAATATGCATCATATTGTGATCAAACAAAAAGAAATAAACATGTGATCCAACAGTGATGCCAACAACCATGCCCAATAATTAATGAAAATTAAGTTCTCTATTTCGAGAAACAAATATTGATATATGTGAGTATTACTATGAACAATTAGAGCTTTACAACTAATAATTTTCTTTTAGTGATGAATAGACAAGAAATAGCACCAACCCACTAAAATATGGGTGGGTTACCAAAATATGTGCTCATTTGCAGGCACTAACCACAACCGTACTTGAAACGGCATGCATTACTATGTCAGAGAAGCAACTATAAGCTAGTCAAAGAATAGGAAGTCCAACAGAAATTCAGAAAATGTGATATTTTGAAGCATGTGGCAGCGGATAATATGTAACTAACATGCTATATGGTTAACATTCAAACACAAATAAGGAGACGGACCTATTGGCACAAACAATGCAGAATAAGCCACCAGCCCTGCCTTGCTCCTTGTATCTTTTCTGAGTTGCAACACTCTCATTCAACTTTTTGGTATAAGATAGGGAGAAATTATGTACCAATTGCGTAAATTCAATTGAGTCTTCAGGCAACTCAGGTTTTGCACAAGCTGCCTGATCCTTTAATTCTTTCACCACATGGTCAGACGCTTCTGTTTGTTTATCATCTTTGTCTCTTATCCAAACATTTTTTGTAAGATGATGTTTCTTGTTACATTGAATTGAAACATACTGTCTAAGTGAACTGGGATTCTCATACACCTTTTGCTTTTTACCAGGATTATATGGTCTAATAAGGTATCCTTTTCCCTGATTTATTGAACCACGATATGACAATAAGCCATTAGTGGCAGCAACTCTACCGTTAAGGTCTCTGCTGTATAACCTTTCTGGCTTTCCAAGCCATTTATCATCCTCAAAGTTCTCTGGAGACAGTAAGCAGCTAGCATCTTGATCATCCCACACCTCGTTCCTGTAATCTATATCTTGAGTTCTGTTAATGTTATTCTTCCTATCACTGAACACAATCCGTCCAGAACTGTGCCCCATCATTTCTTCATCTAAAATGTACTTCCTCTTCTCTGACCTTATTGGATGACCATTGCATTCAATTACACCCGATTCAATCTTCTTTGGACGAACCCTATCTCCAAGCATTTCCATTTCATGTACAAGACGGGGTGATCTCCTCCCCCTCTCAGCATAGAAATTAGAATGTTCGTCCTTGCTGCTATGGTAATCCAGTCGCCTTATATGAATCTCTTCATGACAGGGAACATCCAAATTTTCTATGTCTGATTCTCTTACATTTTGTGTATCAACATTAGTATCATTAGAATCCAAATAAAACTGACCTTGGGTTGATTTCGCTAATGATCTGCCATCAAAAAAGCTCATTGAAACTGGTTGTTTGTTCAAAGAATGGTGATCCCATGATGTACTGTTGATGACATCTCTTCGAGGGAACTCATTGTCACTAATATTCTCTCTAAGGGGTTCCAAAAGAATTTGTGCCCGAGCATGCCTATTGTCAAGTACTGCCTGTTCAGGCAAAGTAGTCCTTACATATGAATGACCATAATCACTAGTATCTCTTGGTCTCCCTTTAGGATATACATGATCCATATTGTCACCCCTAGGAGAACTAACTTTATCAGACTGGTAGCTTGTCAGTCCCTTATGGCCAGCTGCATAATCTTCCAGGGTATTATAACTGTGATTTTCCTCATATTCATTGAGATATAACGGTTGTCTAAGCTTTGTGGAAAATCTTGAATGAATATCCCCAAGCAAATGCATATCATCTTGAATCATAGGGGCATAATTCATCCTAGAGGTTCCAGAGGATGTGGCCAAACATTCCTTATACTGAGAGGGGAGAGCAAGATCCTTAGACTGCAACGCTGGCTCCGTGTAGCGTGAAACATCTTTGGGATGAAATCTAGTTCTTTCCTCTCTTTCAAGCATTTCAATTGCCGACAATTTATCTAGAAGGAAAGGATCAGGGTAACGAGCAATCTCATCCCTAAGCCTAATCTCTTGGGGTTGCACATGGGCTGATAAAGGACCCCTTGCAGTCTCCACATACTTTGTGGCAGATTGAGAATCAAAGGGCAAACTATGAGCTCCTCGGCTTAACCCATCTTCCAAACCCAACTGTTTATGTCTGTCCAACTCATAATGATGCACACCACCTCTCTCTATATTCACATTATGGCCCTGAACACTTCTAGCACAGTCATATTCATAATCATAATCCACACCAGTGCGGCGTGCAGCTTCATATCTGTCCTCGTAATCAAATAACTCATATCTTCTACTCTCTTCCTCATCCCTACTCAAAGAAGCCTGATAATGATGTTGAGGCTTTTCATGCACTTGGTGATAAACAGGCGGCGATTTCAACTGAGGCTGCACTACATCACCTCTATACCTAAACTCTTCATCTCTCACCATTAACCCACTCCTCCTTCAACTGGGGTTCCCTCTATATCACCTCTATCATTAAACTCTTCATCTCTCACCATTAACCCACTCCTCCTCAACTGGGGTTCCCTTATATCACCTCTATCATTAAATTCTTCATCTCTCACCACTAACCCACTCCTCCTCAACTGGGGTTCCCTTATATCTCCTCTATCATTGAACTCTTCATCTTTCACCATTAACCCACTCCTCTTCAATGGGGGTTCCCTTATATCACCTCTGTCACTAAATTCTTCATCTCTCACCATTAACCCACTCCTCCTCAACTGGGGTTCCCTCATATCACCTCTATCATTAAACTCTTCATCTCTCACCATTAACCCACTCCTCCTCAACGGGGATTCCCTTATATCACCTCTGTCACTAAATTCTTCATCTCTCATCATTAACCCACTCCTACTCAACTGCGGTTCCCTAATGTCACCTCTATCAGTTAATTCTTCATCTCTCCTCATTAACCCACTCCTCCTCAACTGGGGTTCCCTCGTATTACTAAACTGTTGATCTCTATCCATCACCTCCCTCCTCAACTGGGGTTCCCTCATATCACCTCTATCACTAAAATGTTGATCTCTATCCATCACCTCCCTCCTCAACTGAGGTTCCCTCATATCACATCTATCACTAAAATCTTGATCCCCATCCATCGCCTCCCTCCTCTGCCAACTAACTCGACGAGGCCTTTCCTCTCTCAGAGGACTCAAACTCCTCTCCCTACGTGAATACAGTCCCATTACCCCAGTATCACGCATAAAGCAACGATCATAATCCAATTCAACTCCATGCCCTCTCAATCTCTCATCCCTATAAACTCCCACTGCATTAACATCAGACTCCACCAGCCTCATTCCTTCTTCTTTTTTCCCCCTTTTTTTCCTTCAGTACTACCTTAAACAACTCAACCCAAATGCTCTCGGTTAGTACATCACTTCAGCACCACAATCACACACAAAAAAAACATATGTAGAATCAAACATTAACCACCCAAATCTCAAGATATATCTATTCATATACAAAACATCGCTAACATCAGCATTTTCCGTTCGTTTCTTTCCCTTTTTTTTCAAACTTAATCACTGGAAATAGAAACTTAGCACTACTACCACTACAAAACCTACGTAGTTGTTATCGTTATCGCTGTATACTAAAAGATGTTTGTTTATTCAAAGCCCTAAAACCCTACTACCATTTTCGTTGGCTTTCTTACTACTTCATGCACGAATGAAGAGGAAAAACAAAATTGAGAACCGCCATGAACAATGTAGTTGAGTTGTGTAATCAAACTAGTAATGCAGAGAATTTGTTTAGAGGATTTGAGTGAAACTCTCTCAATGCCGTAGAATTTGGGAACATTCTCAATATGTGCGGTGTGCTTCTCAAAATGGAAATTCTATTCGACTGTTCCTTTTCCTTCTCTCCTTTTTTTTCTTCTTATACTCTTTTAGGTTATTTTGTTTTATGAGAGTCAATTGAACTTATTTTTCCCGTTAAATTTATGTAGACTTTTAAAAATTGAATCATGATAAGTAAAATTAAATGGACGGCATATTTATGTTTAATCTATAATATTTGTTTGAATGGCTATTACTTATTGTTTCATGATGTATAATATTATATTGTATTGTTTAATGAATATAATATTTTGAATGAATTATATCGATTTTTATCGTTACATAATGTCGTACATCAATAAACAATTAATATGATATACAATGATCCTACAATAACTTGATTTATGAATACATGTCCTTGATGGAGAAGCTAGCAACAACTCCACCAACTCACTTATTCATGGAGCAGAATAAAGTGGCGGACATGCTAAGCAACGATGGCTTAAGTGTATTGCTTTTGAAACTTTTATTTTTTTTGATAGTTCTTCCAATGTTTGTGAATAACGCAAATCTAGACAGACATTTAGGAACTATGTATTTAAGGAAAACTAATGCTTGTAATGATTATGTAACTGGCCGGTCCATGGCACATACGTGCACCACTCATGTTGCTCACAATAGGCTCTTTTTGGTTTATAATATATCTATCGTTTGAAATTAAAAAAAAGTATAATACATAAATATGTCTTTTAATTTGAGTTGATTTTATATTTGTCCCTCTAATTTTTAGTATACACAAGTAAACACTTGAACATACATGAAATTGAACAAATAGACACATATGTCCTACGTGTATTATGCATAAGAGGACCCTTGTGCAATTTTTGATTCTTAACAATTCAATTTATAGTTTAACCAGTAAGAAAATACTCATCTAACTAAATTTTTTCCATTGTTCATAAATACACAATTTACATATGTACATAAAAACCTACACAAATTATAAGAAAAAAACAAATTCAAATAAGTTTTTCTTTCTAGTTAAGTAGTAAACTTCAATAATGGAAGTAGCACAATAACAATCTCGCAAAAGAAATACAAAATCGATTCATAATTTACACTAACGGATAGAACTTCAACAACTCAACAATTTAAAAAAAAAAAAACTAAAAACAACTATAAAATGCAAAAGATCTATCGCCACGATCATATAATTTGAAATAAAACAATAATTTTAATGTAATTTTATTAGATTATCAATTTAATCATTATCAAAATCTTATAGTCAAACGGATAACTCAACAAAAAAAAATTAACAAATCATTTAAAAACCGTTAATCCAATAATTCCATATTGCACTCCCGGAATCGAATAGGCAAGTCAAAGTCGGATCCGGGTTCGGATCAAAAGAAGAAGTCGGATTCGGATCCAGTAGGGGAACATTTTCAGCTCATATGATTTCAGGTGATTGAAGTTCTCGAAAAAGGAGAAGCGAAAATGCACTACTGGGTTCGAGCATCTCCGGCAGATTTCGCCGGAGCTATTCCACAACCTCGAAGGTATAATGAGATTTTTTTAGTTCAATTTGTTTTCGTTTGTGTCTGGATTGTTTGGATTTGAAGCTAAATTCGTTAATTTTGTTACCAATTTATCAGTGGACACACTGCTATTAACATTGGAAAATCGAAAGTTGTGGTGTTCGGAGGATTAATTGACAAGAAGTTCCTTAGTGACATCACTGTGTATGATATTGGTATGTGATTCTCTCCTAAACAACTAATGTTTAATAAGTAATTCTCTCCTTACTTGAGTCAAACAGTGTGCGCACCTCGATTATTTCCTCGAGATACCTGCCAGCTCCTGCTTGCAATAGGTAGCTAGTAACTCTAGGATAGACAGGAAGAAATCACCTAGTGTGTTTTTGTCTTTGCTTGGATTTGAATGTGAGACCTCATGGTTGTCAATCCACTTCATTGACTACAAACTTTGTAGTTTAAGTATGTCATTTTGAGCAAAGTTAGGTTCTTTATTTGTTGGAAGTCTTTTCAGTTTTGATTAACATTTGTATGTCGGTATTGAAATAAATGGCATTTAGAGGACCTATAGTTTGTTTCCCTTAAGAATTTGCATTTCAGTGTCCTAGTAAGAGTGAGATTTCGGAAACCTTTTTGATGAGGTAAGTAGTTTAATTGACGGCATCAGTGCATAGAGTACAAAAGAGAATGCGTTAGCTTCAATATAGTAAAGACTATGCTAGGACCAGGGAGCTAACAAATCCAAAAGATCATCAGTTGTATTTACAGTCGGATAGATTGCACCAAGCCACCAACTATATAGACACAAAAAACAGCAGGTAACATTTAATTCTCTATTTATTCGAGTCAAACTTGGTATTTTGAACATGTTAGTTTGAGAGTATTTTTTTTTTTTTATGACAAGGAAAACCCGCAGCCACTACCCTTTGGGTGCGCACAGGGTAAAACCCCCGCTCATATGCAATAGGTCGCAAACCACATAGGAGAGATAATCCGCACTAGGCAAGCCCGGTGCGACGAGTCAGAAGCAAACCCCTTGCTTTCGCTGGCTTGGGGATTCGAACTTGAGACCTCCAACATGGAAGTCCCAAGCCCAAACCACTCGGCCATCCCGAAGGATTGTTAGTTTGAGAGTATTTTAAACATGTCATTTTGAGCAAAGTTGCGTTCCGTATTTGTTGGGAGTCTTTTCTGTTTGATTAACATTTGTATGTCAGCATTGGAATGAGCAACATTTATAGAACCTATAGTTAGTTCTCCTTAAGAATTTGCATCTCAGTGTTGGAGTATGTGAGAGATTTCTATGAGGATCTAAACTTAGAAGAAATAGCAGGGGTCCTTAGTTGTAGCATTGGCTTATTCCCCACTACTTACGTAGGTCTGCCACTGGGAGCAAAGCTCAAATCAAATGGAATCTGGAATGCTATCATTGAGAAATTAGAGAAGAGACTTGCCAATTGGCAAATACAGTACTTATCCATGAGTGGTAGACTGACACTGATCAATAGTGTACTGAACAACATGCTAACACATTACATGACCCTCTTCCCAATACGTAACTCAGTCCTTAAGCTTGAAAATTTAGAAGGTAAATCCTGTGGGAAGAAACAACAAGAAACAGAAATTTCACTTGGTGATGGAACAAAGGTGCTCAACCTAAATCACAAGGTGGCTTAGGTATAAGGAGCCTTAAGCTCCACAACAAAAGCATGTTAATCAAATGGCTATGGAGATTTGAGCGAGTGTAACTTGGCTAATGGGAGGAGGTCATCACTGCCAAGTAGGGGCTCAGAACAATTGTTTCACCAAAAGGGTTTCATCAGGCCATGACACTAGCCTATGGATCATATCGCTAGGCTCTAGCTACAGGAATTAATTCTTTCAGAATATCTCTTACAAGGTAGGGAATGGAGCTCATGTGAAGTTTTGGAAGGAAAGATGGATGGGAAACAATTCACTGAATGACTTATGTACACTAGCTATGATGCCTGCAATCGGGATTCCACTAGCTGAAGACAAGGAGAGGAATGCATGGAACCTCACCTTTAGAAGGAACCTACAAGACTGGGAGTGTACTGACCTTATAGAGTTATAGACCTTATAGCTTCAATTGAAGGTAGTAGCATAACAGAATCATAGCTAGACAGAATTTCATGGGGCAGGGTCTGTACACAGTTCAAGATGGCAACAACCACCTATGTTCTCAAAATGGAATTATTGATAACAGGACTTGGAAGCACGCATGGAGGAGTAACTCCGTATGAAGGTGATTTTCTCTGTCTGGACAGTTTTAAGAGATGCTTCTTTGACTCAAGATTACTTTGACAGATGGAACAGTCCATTGGTCAATTGATGCTACCTGTGTCAGCAAAACCTGGAATATACCAGTAACCTATTTCTTCACTGCACAGTGACAATAGAATTGTGAAATCTCTTCATTTCCATTTTTGGATTATGCTGGGTGCAACCTTAGTCACCCAGTCTCGAAAGTAGGTTAAGTAGATCTTCAAGTTCCAATCTTGTACAGAAATTTCGGAAACCTTTAGTTAGTTTGACTAGAGACTTGTATTTAGTGAATAAGTGCGAGATTTAGAGAATGTCTAATTAGTTTGATTAGAGACTTGGTTGTCATGTTAGAATAGTGTGAAAAACTTGGAGAACCTTTAGTTAGTTTGGCTAGAGATATGTATTTCAGTGTAGGAATAACTTTACGTTTTACAGAACCTATAGTTTTACACTTTTACTGGACCACTAATATTTCTTTCTAAGATAAACTATCGAGTACTTGAACGAAATGAGCATGAACGGAGCGGAACAGACTTGTAGAATCTTCAATGGCCAATTCCAGCCAGTGTGGGATTGAGGCGTCTTTGATAGATATTTCCTGCCAAAATCAGCTTCTGGAAGCCAGTTTTTTTTCTGTGCATTGGATCGTGGTCAGTTGTTTTGATATTCTAAATCTAAATGTCGTTAATATTTCAGAAAACAAATTGTGGTTTCAGCCAGAGTGCACGGGCAGTGGTTCTGATGGCCAAGTTGGTCCTAGCCCACGAGCATTCCATGTTGCTGTCGCAATTGACTGTCATATGTTCATCTTTGGCGGGAGATCCGGTGGTAGAAGGCATGCAAATGCTATGTAATTTGTATGTTATATATTATTGTGGCTTCTCAATGCCTTAAACTGGATATCTTTCCTCTTTTTCAGGTTGGGTGATTTTTGGGTTCTGGATACTGGTAAAGTTTGCTTTCTACCATGGCTATGTAAAGAAAAATGCATGATTATTTTTTGTTTCCTCTTTTCACCATCAGATGTTTTGATAAGTCAAACTAATCTCACTGATAGCTCACCAATCACTAAACGGTGCAGGTTTACATCAAAGCCCCAAAATAAGCCTCTAACTATCTATACAGTATTAGAAAACACTTCTGCCCTAAAAAATACTAATGATCAGAAAGGAGTTAAGTCATACATAGATCTTCAATCCCTTCAGAAGAATTCCTTTTCCTTGAAATCAGCCAATAGATGCATTTAATATTGACACGTCCACAACTCCTTCTTCCTAGTGTCCGTCTTCCTTGACCTCCAGTCTACCAAAGTTTCCTCCACAGCTCTCAGTAGTGTCTGTGTGATATCAAACACAGGTTATGCTAGCTGCATAACTCTGAGTAGAGCTGCAATGAAGCAGTATACAATCCACATCCTCACAAATTACTGTTTGGTTTGTATAAATAACACCAACTAGCTATTCCAGACTCCTCCTACTCCTTGAGTAATCCATAGTTTGTATAGCGTTCCAAGTCATACACCATGTGAAGAAAGTATTTTTCTCCCTCTCATCAGACTTCCAACTTGATTTTTTATATTTTCTGTGGTGCTAGATATATGGCAATGGTCAGAGCTGACAAGTTTTGGTGACATACCTTCTGCAAGGGATTTTGCAGCTGCTTCAGCCATTGGAAACAGTAAAATTGTAATGTAAGATTTCGTCTTGCTTTTGGAGGTGCTTATATTTCCTATCAGTCTTTCATTATTGTTTGGACTTTACATGTATGCAGGTTTGGTGGCTGGGATGGTAAAAAGTGGTTGTCGGATGTCTATATCTTGGACACAAGTACTGTCTTTGATAGTAATTCTAGGTTTCCACTCTCCTTTTTCTCTTGTCGGAAAACAATTTATCCTTAACAGTTAAAATTATTTTGAGCAGTGACTCTTGAATGGAGGGAGCTAGCTGTTTTGGGAGCTATGCCTCCGCCTAGATGTGGCCATACTGCTACTATGGTTGAGAAAAGATTGCTTGTCTATGGTGGTAGAGGTAAATATGGATGATAATCATGATTATTTTGTCTTGGAAATATCATGTTCCTCTCTGTAACTTGCTATTCAGCTATTTTCATATATTGTAAAGGGTTTATGCTGCTTTGAAGATCTTGATGTCTTGTACTTATTATATTGAGCAATAGATAAATTTGACAAAGGGTTTTGTTGAAAGGATAAGACGAAGGTAATCTAACTAAAGCTGGATGAAAATTTTGTATCTGAAGTTCAACCCTTCACCTTTTCCTGCACAAGCACCTCTGTCTTATCCGGACACACCATGCACAAACCTTTATTCTTTCTTTCCTGTCTCCCCTTTTATACACTCTAGATTATAAAAGTTTATATCAATAAATACCTTGAGTAAATTTAGTTTCACTATTGTATAAGCGAAAATTTCAAGGACACCTAGTATGGTACATGAAGTTAAGGATTATTTCTTGTACCTCTATGCTACATGCTAAACTAATTATGTAGGTATGAAGCTCTTAAAATGTATTTGAAGTAAATGATTCATTGCTCGGAGGAGTGGTCTAGAAGGATCATAGATATAGACAAGAATATCTATACAGGCTACCAAGGCGTGATGGGTCTCAGTTACTTGAGATCTCTCTCTCTCTCTCCTGGTGATACTTCATGATAAGATCACACATCACCTTCTACTTGATAATTTCCTAGGACACTTTCTGAGTCATAAAAAAGATGGCATTGTAGTCACCTAACTGTAGCAAAGTTCTACAAGTATGTGGATGGTAACAATAGTTCAAGTACATAAATGATTTCTTCTATTTTTTATGCGACAATAAGGTTCTAGTTTTGTCTGTTTGGTAAAAACAAGTGAGAAAATCCTTCATCTTACCGAACAATCAAGTAGATAGTAGGTCATAGTGCTTTGTCTTTCTATCCACCCATTCTAGTAGTCGTAATATTGCTCCTGTAGTTTCTTGTCCTTCGATTTCGGTTAGTATATGATGTTTCTTGTACTTCAATTATCGTATTATTTTGCTGTAGTTACTGTTCATGCTTTGTGATGCTTTCACTTCCGTTTATTCTCTTTCGGGACTGCTTTGGACTGTTTTTCTTGAGCCGAGGGTCTATCGGAAACAACTTCTCTAGCTCTGAGGTAGGGGTAAGGTCTGCGTACAGTGGAACTCTACCCTCCCCAGTGGGTATGTTGTTGTTGTTGTTGCTGTTACTGAACAAACAAAGGAATTTTTCCTCATCCACTTGTATGGTGAGCTTAATCTCTAGCATGATCCTCTTGTAATGATGACATAAAAGCACCCACACTCTGCTTTCAAATATTTCTTTCTTTTTGACAAACATCCTAACTTAACTGTTCAGTTATTTGTATTTGAAGGTATGTTTATCACAATTACATATGTTAGTGATGGTTTTACTATTTTACCCCCCTTTTGTAGGCCAAGGTAGCATTGATATCTTTAATTGGTTGTACAGTAGTTTCATCTATATGTGTTCAGATACTTAATTACCTTTCTGAATATTTGAACTGACGTATTTAACTTTTATTTTGGGTAGGAGGAGGAGGGCCAATCATGGCTGACTTATGGGCTTTGAAGGGCCTTATTGAAGAAGGTACTTATACTTTTGCCTTGAATCTTCAGTTTTTATCTGTAGACTTCTTTTTTAATTAGTGACGTTTCCTTTCTCTCAAAATTATCATCAGTTTTGTAAGAGAAAATGTGATTTACCTTCATCATGTTGCTTCTTGAAAAATGGTATGGCATGTTACACATTTTCAGTTAATAGTTCATGTGGCTGTGCTTATCCAGCCTTTCAGAAATAGGAACAAATTTTCCCAGAAAATATGAGTTTGGCTGGCCTTGACGAAATACGTTAGTTAGTACAACTTAAATTTCTATTTCATTTACTGCTATCGGATAGACATCCTTTTGACACACACACACACACATTATATACAATGTATGCACATGGCATTTTGTTCCCTATCTCTCCCGTGGTTAGTTTAACATGTTTTTGCCTTTCCACTTCCTTCCTTTCTTGACTTCTCCCTTGAAGCTTCTATGACTATTCTGTTTTAGCACTTAACTATATCAATATTTCTGATTTTCTGGAAGGAAGAGAATGAAAGCCCTGGATGGACCCAACTGAAGATTCCAGGTCAAGCTCCTACAGCGCGTTGTGGACATACAGTTACATCTGGAGGACTCCATGTAAGTCCATTTCATGGTGAAAATCACGTTATACAAAATCTCTACAATCTAATAGTTGATATAAGGACATAAGAATGAGTTAGCACTGTTCTTGGGGTGTTGATGTTTATCTGCTGCGATGTGTTTTACATCTAACGTCATCTATCTTGTCAAATCCCTTGAAAATTTGTTTGCAGTGAAGACATACTTAGCACCTTTCTGATGTGCGCAATTATTACTGTTTACACCTCGAGGTTTCTCGGGGAGTACAATTTCAATAGCATATAATACCTCCTTGAGGATAGGATCCCAAGTTTTCGTTTAACCCACTCTGTGTCATCTGGTAGTAGAAATATAGGAGCCGAAATCTGTTGTGGTTGATGCACTGTTGCCACTTTGAGAAGTACCAAAAGAATATTGGTAGTGAATAATAACAATTTTCTGTAACTACTAACTCATACACTCGTTACTTCCTTCTAATTTAACTCCCATAGTTGTTTGTTCATATTGATGCATATAAAATTCGGAGTTGTATGTACATATCTCTTCACCTAGGGGGGGGTGGGGTGGTTAGTGTATGCAAGTTCGAGTAAGGCCAAACTAGAAAATACAAAGTTGTGTCTGTCTACATCAGCAGTAACAGTCATTGTTAATTTTTAAATTCTAGATGAACTTCCCCAGGTTGACTTAAATCTCTATGCAATTTCTGTTGCATTAGAGTGTATAAGTATGGTTATTTAATGATTATTACAATTCCACTTTATATGTTTTTGATTATGTAATAACTCCACTTTCCACTTGATTTAGCCACTCAAACCTTTCCCTCCTTCCAGCAACAAACAAAAGATTGTGGAAACAGCATACTGACCTACACTTTCTCTGCAGCTCCTGTTATTTGGAGGTCATGGAACTGGTGGTTGGTTGAGTCGGTATGATGTTTACTACAATGATTGTGTTGTTTTAGACAGGGGTAAGCATGGTTGATCAATACTTTCCACAATTGTTATCCCTCTCCATATACTGATATAGGCTTTGCAACTAGTAGTACGTTACAGCTTTTACTTTTCTTCTCATGGTGGAGCTTGTTTTACATTTTCATTCCATCATACTCTTGATCTACATTAATATATTTCTATAGCTTGTACAGACAAAAGTATTCTGGCAACCTTGAAGACTTAACCAGATTAACAAATCTCTCCACAATTTATTGGTCTAGGTTTTATTTAAGATGGAGGCACATAGTTAAATGGCCTGAAAACCATTCATGATTTTGTTTATAGTTGACAAGAGTATTTTGTTCTAACTTTTTCTGTTTCCAGTGTCTGTACAGTGGAAACGCCTAGCAACTACTAATGAACCGCCAGTTGCACGAGCATACCACTCAATGACCTCAATTGGGTCACGATATTTGTTGTTTGGAGGGTTCGATGGAAAATCAACTTATGGTGATCTGTGGTGGTTAGTTCCAGAAGGTATTGAGTCCCATTCAAATGCATCAATTTGTCTAGTCTCTCATTGTAAAGTGGAGTTCTTCTTTTTCCAAAAACTTATACTATCATTTTGTTCCATCAACTTGATGTGATTACTCCCTTAACATATTTCTGCTCTCCATGCATTTTTTCCTCTGTTGTTTATGTATTACCTGTGTGATTATATGCTGTTGAACTGTAATTCTGTTAGATCATTTGGAAATTGATATCAGAAGCTTGTTTTTATCTTCTCAACTTCCAAATTTTCCTTGGAATTTGCATATAGCCCTGTTTGAGTTGGTCAGTAGTATTGTATGAAAATATGTCAGGAAAATAGCTTCCATTTAAGCAACTGTCACCCGTTGAAATTGTCCTAGAGTTGTACTGTTTAACAATGTTACACAATTTGACAACAGATAGTGCTAGCTCTGAGCTAATGCATGTCTTGGAGAAGTGAAGAAAGTTCTTTTGTCTTAGAGTTGTGTACGCAACATTTTCATTCTTTCAATTGACCTCTTGTGCGTTTGTTTTTTTCTGAATCTTTAGATGATCCAATTGCTAAGCGCGTAACGGCTCCTCCTCCCAAGGCCATCCATGAAAACCAGGATGCTTCAATGACAAGTATGGAGAAGGTATAGGCCCCTGAAGTTTCATTTTCCATCACTGCCCTCTCACTTCAAGTGTTAAGATTTGTTTATGTTAGGACAATATGACATTCAGTTCCTTTTCACTGTTATTTGGAGCCTTGACATCTCAGCTGGATGATGTATCAAAGAGTTTGATATCATATTTGACTCATGGACAGAATTGATCAGTGGAGTCTGTGTATGAAGTTAAACATCAAGCAGTGATTACTGAATGATACCCAAGCAAAAAAGAGCCGCTTAGAAAATTTGAATCACTTGGATATGAGATGAGAACTTTTCAAATTTGAAAAGAAATTTAATCTACTTTGTTAGTTTTGGATAGGACATTTCTTTCGTAATTATTAACATTTACTCGTCTTATCAAAGAATGAGGTGTCAAACAATTTTCCTGGAGTGAGGCAATGACAGTACGACCCTTTATGGGAAGTGTTACTAAGTCAAGATAGTTGTTTATGGTATAATAAAGATATCCACATATAGAGGATGACAAATCCAACCTTATTCATCTGGGGAAGAGTATAAATAGACACTGGTCAATTTGATTTTGCATGGAATTAATCTGATGACCTCAAAGTTGTGGCACCTCAGCTTTGGCCACTTTCCAAAGCTTCATGGTGTTTTCTCTAACCAAGTGATTGCCAGACGATACCATCTACATGCATGTATGTGTGTGCATTTTTTAAATAATAGTTTCTGTTGATTTCCTCGAGTATGTTTATGCATGTCATAGAGAGAGAGGGAGAGAGAGGGGATGATTTTGTGGGTGGCAGTAGTTGAGGGTGCCAATTTTACCATGTCTTTATCTGTCAACCTAGTAGTCCTCTTTATTCTGATTGTGCTTTGATAGATATTTAGATGAGTGTGTTGATACTGCTTGTATGACAGACAAGGCATCAACTGGTTTAACTCTTTCTTACTATTGAATATTGATAGGAGAGGCAAATGCAAGAAGATGCTGTGTCTGAGTTGCAGAAAAGGATAGGAATTTCAGTATCCATCTCCAATCCCAATGCAAAGAAAATTGTAGATGAGTTGGAAGATACAGAATTATTAGAATTGGCATCTAAATTCATTGGAGAGGGAGCTCTCAGTAATAAGGAGGTTATAGTTTCTTTGCTCAGTATATGTTATGCCATAAGAGATTGCTTTGCAATTTCTAACCTAGAATTGTTTGATCACTGAAGGCTGTACAAGCACTTCGCGACCACTGGTCAAAGTCCTCGCCGAAGTCAATTCAATTAAAAGAGCTTAGCCCATTACTTCGTGACTACAAGCACTGCGTTACCCGCATTAAAGAGTGAGATCACTGTTTTTTTACATTTTTGTGTTGGGTTGATATCTGGTTAAGTTCTGGTTTTCTTATGAATGTAAAGAACTTACATTTGGAAAAGATGATCAAGCTGGACAACTTTTGTGAGTGGTGAAGTAATGGTAAATTTCACTAGTGAAGTGTAAGTATAAGTATAAAGGCTATTGCATTGTTGGAATATAATACTAAATCCGTTCTGACTTATAGACATACTTTTCTTTTTAGTCTGTCCTACGTATTTTCATTCATAAACATGACCAAAAATAGGCTGTATACAAGGGGTATACCAAAAGGTAAAGAATCTACAAAAATAAATGATTCTCTACTAATTCCACCTAATCTTCTATACAATTGGGAACTCTATGGGTGCACCAAATGAAAATATGGGATCAGAGGCTACTCCTCAATTGAGAAAAGCCCGACTCTACCCCTCAAAAGCTATTGTATTTCTCTCTCTACACAACCCACATTAACACAAGTGGGACCACATTTCATGCCCTATGTCTTCTCCTCCTTCTCCCGCTCTTCCAATCAACTCTTCCACAGTTTTTGGCATTAGGCAAGAAGTAACAAACCACCTAAACATGTCCCACCATAACCTCATGGTAAGACCACAATGAAGAAGAAGATGAACCACGTCCTTGCCTGCCTCCTTGCACATATAATACTAGCCCAGTCAAACACTGTACATAAATTAGAACAGTGAGAGTAGTATTTTAGCACCAGACTGAGATGTTTCATCCGTGCATTAAGTGTTGAAAAAATAAACTTGATTCATCTCAAATACATGAATTTTACTTGGTTCATGTATTAGAAAATTAATGAGGATGCACGTATGATTTTGTACATGAACTAGTAAAGATAAAAAAAAATCTAGGATTAAATTTTTAAACAAGTATAGACTAGGGACATGCTAGAAAAGTTTTATAAATACCTAGGTATTATAGCTATTTTATGTAAGCAGGTTGATCATTGATGTAGTAAAAAATTATTTCATCACTGTCTTAAAAGAGAATGGCAGAGACTGAGAATTCTCCTCCTCTCCGAAATTTCTACAACAAGAACTCATGATTCCCCCAAGTTATGACAGACTTGTGTGGTAGCAAGTATTTTGCTTATGATCTTTTGAAGTTTTCATGTGTTCTACTGGTGTGAGACTAAACATTGTGGCATTATACTATAGATTTTTTGGATATGATGCTGAAATTTTAGAATCTCCTTTCAACCAGTATGACTTAAGTGTAGACACTGACTTTATCGATGTTTGTCAGGACTCAAGAGTAAGTTATTCATTGATTTCAAATAAAATATGTCATACTTGCTATCAAATCTAGTTACATTCTTTGTGAATGTACAACCACACACGTTTGAAGGAAGTAGGAACAAATCTTCTCCTGAAAAGGAAAGAAAAAAGAAAATGGAGGGGCAGGGAATACCTCAGGCGAAATGTGGGTCACCTTCTTATAACTTTTGATCATTTGATGTAGGGAAAATCTTGGAGCATTCTTGCAATCAATGAATCCTGGATCTCTGGGGAAAGAGACTTACAGATTCTATCATATCAAGAATGTTAGTCAGGTATGAGTTCTTGAAGGTTCTATTTGTTAGTCTTGATGTTATTTACATCTGAATACTTGGCTGCTTCACTATCATCTCTCATGTCCATTGATCAAGCGTCCTCGGTGCTTAATATTCTGATTTGTTGAGGGTTGATCCTAGCTTCAGCACAGTCAAAAGAACTTTGCTCTTTTTTACTCTTCTTAAGGCTTTACTGAATTAGTTATGTGGTTCGTTACCAAGAACTAACTCGTACTTGTTTCAAAACTAGTAACACAATAATTCTGAAATTATCCTTTAACGGTTGCAGATTGTATTTAATACTTTAGGTTCCTTTACAGTTCTCTGCAAACCTCACAAGTAATTATTTTATTTTTTTGGGCTTCCTTGACTTATTACGTTCCACTAGAAGGTACTGTAATATGTTACATATTTCCATATCACACTATACTTAATCTTCAAATGCTAACTTTTTGTACGCTGTTCTCATTTGGGACTTGACACTCCCCCACATGCCCATGTTTGAAACTGGAGAGTGAATAACATAATGCAGGGGTCCAACACACTATGAAACACAACAACAAGAATTGTTGGGTCTGGGTTTGATACCATGTGAAGACCACAATACATTCACTTAACTAATGTGAGACTTGACAATCCCAAACAAGTTGAAGTCAGATAGATGAATCCCGAGTGACTACGTTTTTCCATTTAAATCATAAAATGCCATCATAACCTACAAGACATTATGCATATGTTTATATCTATGATCTATTTATTGCTAGCTCTTCACTTTTGTCTTTTCTTTTGTTTTATTTTAGTAGTAATGAATCTCGATGTCATTTGCTCCTCTTGATTCATCAGTTTTGAGTGATTTCTCTTCTGTGATATGCAGTTGCGTATGGATGATATCCCACATCTGCTGGCTGAGTACAGACAACTCCTTTTGGATTTAGGATCAAGCTAAAAACATCAAAATCTATACGGTATATTTCATCGTGAGCTTTTCTTCGAGATTAATTCTACTGATCTTTGTCAACCCTTATGAATTAGCTAGGACATGCAAAATCTTGAATTTACTCCATAAACCTCCTAGCTCTCTGGCAGATTGTATTAGTTTTTTCCTATATTGACTTTTATACCTCTGCTGTTTTTATCTGTGACTACGACATTATAGTTTATAGTAATGAATATATGTCATCCTTCATATAGTTCAAAATTCATACATTGCATTAAGTTTTTCTCACTCAACTTCTGTAGTTTCATGTACTTCGATTATTGTATTATTTTACTATAGTTAATGTTCTTTTTTCTAGATTAATGCTTTGTCATGCTTCCTATAGTATTTTGGTGTGGCTTCTTTACTTTCGCTATTTGTATTTTCCTTGAGCCTAGGGTCCTCCCAAGGTAGGGGTAATGTCTGTATATGTTCTCAACGTCGCGTTACATGAGTGAAATAGACATGATGAAGAGTAAAACCAAACAAATCTCACTTTTTTTTTTTACAATCTCAACAATGGTGAAAAATCAAATCAAGGGAGGGAATTAGGGGTACATTATTTGAAGGGATATAAAGTGTGAGTTAAAATAAATTGGTAGGTATAATACATAGAGAATATGTTGATAGCATTTACTAGCGTTTGGGATTTAAAACTTTGCTTAGTTCCTCTAGCTTCCCCATTCTGAGTTTCTCACTTTCCTTCACCAACTAAAAAATGACAAATACACAACAACAAAAAGTTAATTAGATAAGGGGTATTTTCTTAAAAGTAATTTAAAAAAAAAAGAATATATAAAAGAATGGTTATTATGAATTATGAATCTTTACCTCGACAAGAGTGGATGTTAGCTGAGTTTTCTCATTGTTCTTTTCATTGAAAGCCTCTAAAACTTCTCTATATTCTTTCTCCTAATTTACAAGAGGAACATTATTAAACAAAAAATTACTTAAAATTACAAACACATTTGCGTATTCAAATAATAGCCTATTTATCAAGCTTTCATAATTTGCTTGAATTTTTATTTTTTTTGTCAAAAGTGCTTTTCGGAATGGAGGATAGCAATTTGTGTTTAATACTTTCGCTGATATTAGAGCAGTAATTGGTGTTGACTAAAGTTTTAATGCTTATAGGGAAAAATTATCTTTTTCAATATTTGAAAAGTAATTTCTACTACTACTCAAACACTTATTATCTCCCCCCCCCC
>NW_006239278.1:38364-62664 GCF_000226075.1 Solanum tuberosum | reverse complement strand
CCCCCCCCCTTAAAAACTAGGTCAAAACACCTTGATTTTCTAAGATAATTATTTTTTTTAATATGTATGTAAAAAAACACTTTTTGCTTCCCAAAAGCTTGGCCGGTTATAAATGTGAAGGAGTATTAGGAGAAAGATATAAATTAATTGATAAGTATAACTACCAATAGAATAAGTAATTTATTTAACTAATAAATAAAACAAATAAAACCAAAAAAAAGAAGAAGAAAGAATATACCTTCTTTTGGCATGATTGTCCAAGTGATTTAATTTCACGATTAATCACATCAATTTTCTTGCGTACCATTGCAACTTCTTTTCTCATTGGATCTGTCAACACTTCAAGCTCCTTCACAAAAATAATCAAAATTAGTTAGTTGCAATAATAATTGTCCAAATTAGTTGGTTGTAGTTTCCTATTTACTAAATCACATGTTTATGTTTTCGGAAAATCACATGGGAGGAGAATCACTCAGCACGAGGTTTCCATGTAAGGTCAGGTGATGATCAACAATTCAGGCGGAAAATGATGAAGCAAGAGATCTTTCCTTCTTATGCGTTTTTTTTAAAGGAAGGAATGTCGAGTTTTTGAATCCTATGTTGACATACAAAATAGATATAAAGGGGGTCATTTAATTAGATAACTATTCCTATATATAAAATATCCAATTCTCTCTTTTTTTTAATGATATGCAAAAATCTTAAAAGAATAGATAATATGAATTGTACTTCCAAAATACTAACCAGACACCTAAAATCTTAATGGACAAATAATATGAACCATCTATAACTCCGAGAAACGAATCTAACACCTAGCTAGAATCTTAAAAAAGAAAAATAACATAAACCATACGTCTCAAACGTAATCCAAATGCATCGAGTCTTAAACGACATAATATAAACCTTACCTCCTAGTTAAAAGACATATCATATGAACCATACCTTAAGACACAAAACCATATGCCTAAAATCTTAAAAGACAGATAATATGAACTATACCTCCCAGACACGAACCAAACGCCTAGTTTCTTCCTCAGCCCGGGTAAGTTGAGACTCAACTTTTCCTTTCACCTCCATTTTTTTCCTCTCAATTTGTTCTTCTCTTGCTTGAAATGAAGCCAATGCCAATTTTGTCATCTCTTGATCTTCATTATCATTAATATTATTATTATCCTCACTTGTTGATGTTCTTCCACTACTACTAACACTTTGAAGACTACTCATCATAATCTTCAATTCAAATATTAATTTTTCCTTACAATCTTGAATTTTTTTTCCCTTCACATTTTGACCCCCTTTTAATATTAGTACCACATATTGCTTGTACTTCAATTAATCTAACTTCTTTTCTTGACTTCAAAACAATTTAAAGGTTACACATTTTTTTTTAATATATGATGTTTTATTACAACTTTAAAACATTGCCTAGAAATGTATTTTTGCATATATAAATACTTTGATGGGAATGAATTGTCTATTAATAATAAGCAAATGTTAAAATAGGCTTTTGCTTGAAGGAAAGGGGTAGGCTATGTGGTTTGTTATTTTGATTCATTCGAGTGTTTGTTACTTCAAATACTTGATGGGGGTTGTTTTTAGTCTGAATTGACAAGTGATTTATGTTGATCGGTAAAAAATTATTCATACTCGATATTTATAGCAGATTAATAAAAACATGATATGTGTGCTTTTTTATTAACTTAAATGTCTACACCACATCATTTCTTACTTAAAACTATGGTAAAGGTAAATTCAAGGTATGATTTGTTTCAAGTGAGCACGTAATTCACTAGACATTTTCAATTCAAATTAAATTTGAGAAAAAAAGTTTGTGCGTCTTCTCAAGTATAGATTAACTAGGTAATTAAGTTAACCACATAAAATATGTCATCTCTGTTAATTATACACACCAATCTCAAGTAGAATAGATTTAAGGTTTTACGATGTATTAAGATTAATGTGTATAATTAAAGGATGTGACATATTTTAAGTGATTTTTCCTTTATCTACTCATTAATAGGTATTTGACCCACATACATTTTATCAAAATTTAAACTGAAATTGTCTAATAGAAATATATTATTATATGTTCACGTACTCAATTGAAACAAATCGTAGTTCGATTATTAGAATTTTATTGAAAAGTTTAAGGGGTTATTGATATGTATATTAAGCATTTATATTTGTACACTATTTTTATTTTAGCTTATAAATACATATCTAGTAAAACAAAATTGACGAAGTGGTATTTCGCGAGACAAATTTAGAATTTAAATTTTATGTGTTCAATTTTTTTAATTTTGTTAATTTTTAGAGATAAATAGTCACTCACAACTCACACCTACGAGGAAGTGTAACATATGGTTAAGAAGATATCTTCAAGGACAAATTTCAATATGATACCTTATTTTGGGGATAGTCTTAACTTGTCCTAGTTTTTTTTTTTTAAACTCGATATTCAATATTTATATTGGAGTGTGACTAAATTTCGATTCATGGTTAAAAGTTTTATGTCAACATCTAAAATTTTATTTTATTTTTTAAAATGGGGTTTGATATTGGTTTGAAGTCATATTAACTTGAATTTATGTCGGAAAGTCCCACTTTAGAGGTTAAAAACTCCCAACCCAAAGCGCTTTATACTCCGAACTCAAATCCAAACTTCTGAAAGGAATATCTACTATTTTATCGATCTAAAATTACTTATTTAATACTTTAACTAACAATAAAGTAAATTGTTTATGAATTGTGTCATTCCTTGCCTTATGCTGCACTTTGCAAGTATTGGGTTTTCAAAAATTTCAAAATATTACTTATATAGTCGATTGGATCGGACAATACCAAAAAAAAAAAAAGAATTTCTTATATTTTTCATGTTCGATTGGTTAAAAATTTTGAAAAATATGTTTTTTAGGAAAAAGAAAGTTGCTTAAAAATAAGAAAATGACTTCCTTAAACGAAAATAGAAAAAACAAGTTTTTACGAATTATATTTGTTTTCCCGAACGAAAATAGAAAAAACAAGTGTTGGTTTTGTGGATAAGGGTCTCTTTGAGTTTTTGGAATTTGGACAAATGTGAAAATATAATAGGGTAGTGAAATAGTGGATGAAAATAAAGTGCTACTGGACAAAAGAAGTTGGCAACAACAAAGTGGTTAACAAAACAACAAAATTCTATTATTTTTATCAATATGGTGAAGGAGATGGAAAAAGTGATTTATTTATTTTTTGGAAAAAAAATTGGATTTGAAGTTATTTTAGGAAATTCATGTCATGTTCTTTTTTAGTAAACTATTCCTTCATTTTTTATTGTCACAATGGTCTGGTGGACCCTTATACTTGTATGCATTTGTATTGTGAACCCTTCTACTTAATCATTTGTCAGTTGAACCCTTAAACTCAATCAAAATGAGTCTTTTAAACCCCTCAAATCATGTGTATAGCTCACTCTCCTTTATATAAATGACATGTCATATACACATCAGATATATTAATGTCATGTCATACTTATTTTAAAAATTATTAATCAAAATTGTTTCATAAAAGGTAAAATAACAAAAATTAATTATATTATTTAAAGTAAAATCCATTACAGTTTCTCCCCTTCCTACTGTTTCATGGTTCGTTGCCGTCGCCATTGTTGCCGGCGAAATCACTCATATTCCTTCCTTTACTTGCCTTCATCTCCGCCACACGTCACGACCATTTTCCTTTCCTTCTCCAACCTCACAAAACCAACAACCTAAGCCACCACACCAAATCTAGCCGAACACCATCACCATTTGCGCCTTCATCTCCGTCGCACACCATCACCATTTTCGCCGCCATGATTAGATCCTCGCACCCTCACCCTCTCGTTTTCGTCTCAGCTGACCAGCCATACCTCTTTCTCACTCCATTGCGTAGTGTCCGGCGATCGCACCACCAGCGCCGCTCTCTCCCTCCGTTGGTGAATTAGTTGACTCAAGGAGGTGCCCAAGATAATCTAAATAAATGAAAATTGATTGTGGAAAAAAAGAAAAAAAGGGTTGGGCAGGGGATGGATATGGCTGAAAAGGAGGTGTAATGGGTGAAGAAGGAGTTTTTTAATTAATGGTTTAAAAAAATTAAAAAATATTTTTTTTTATAATTTTTAATATTTTTCTAAGTAAAAATGCTCCTCACTCGCCTTAATAGGCGTGTAGTTACACACTTTTGCCAACTCAGACATCCTAATGCCACATAAGCCTGGTCAATGGTCAGAGGGGTTTGTTAAATTGTGTTTTATTGAGTTTAAGGGTTCAGTTGACAAATGATTAATTAGAAGGGTTCACAATACAAACGCATACAAATATAAGGGTTCACGGGACCATTTTGCCTTTTTTATTAGAGGTTTCAGATTATATATGATTATCTTTGATAAAAAACATTTTATCCTTTAAAATGGAACTTATCAAAAATCTAAATTGATCAAATCTTAAAGCAAATATTGAAAATTGAATGAAAGGAAAAAAAAAATGCATATCAAGCCAATATACACACCAATAGAGCAATTCAACAAGTTAACAAGAGGCAATTTATGATCAACACAATTTTATATTTATCTAATAATAAAACAAAATGAGCCAATTGTATCGAACAACTATTCATACCATATAAAATATAGTATCTAAAATAATTTTATTTTGCAATGAAGTCACGCTAATTTTTCAAATATAATGAACTTAAAATCACAATTTATGTAATTGCATTACATTTTACTTTTTTTCTTCTTCAGTACATAGTTTCTTATCTTTTGATTTATGTTACTATTTGTTATTTTTGCATCTTGATTATTCAATTATTTTCATTTGTTGTTACTTGTACTTTTTTAGGAGTACTTTTTTTTGGGACCGTTTCTGTAAAACCGAGGATTTTTCGGAACAATCTGATCTCTACCTATAAGGAGATATAGGGTCTACACACATTTATTCTTTTCAGATCCTATTTTGTGAGACTATGTTGAAAATGTCGTTGTTGTTTCTTGATCATTGCATTTTACTTTTTTCTTGAATTAACATCATTTGAAAATTTGGTTATTTGACCTAATTGGTCTATGCATAGAATATACTCCAAGGAAAAGGAAATTATCAATGAAAATAAATATATATTAGGTAGTACTTATTAATTTTAGAGTTGAAATCAGATTCAAATTTTACTAATTAAAAATTATTAAGAAGAGAATAAATTGTATGATAAGATTTTGACAACTATATAGATCTGTCATTTGGGTTGAGATGACTTCTATGATGGATAAAGTATTTTTCCTAGTATATATCAACTCTTTAATTAATTAACCACTATTTAATTTAATAAAATGCATGTTTGTTTTCTTTATAATGAGGTTTTCGATAGTTGCAAAAAACTACTACTATAATATATATTTTATATATTTGATGTGAAGACACATGCACATCAACAAATATCCTATTTCTTAATTCACAATTTTTCAACAGGAGACAACAAGAATCGAATTATATACATATTTGAGTGAAGGTAAAAAAATGCATATATAAAGTACTTTTGATTTTTGAGTTTTATATCGATCTGAACTATGTGCATGCGTTTTCTATCTGAAATATTATTAAATGTTTATTGAAACACCTTTTATCTAACAATGGTGATATTTTTTACAGTAGGAAAAAATGAACACATGATAATTAAGGAGTGTTTTGATAAATATTTGGTGATAGTTGAAATAAAAAAGCTCACACATCTGATAGAAAATTTGAAAAATCAAAATACTTTAAATGTGTTATTAATCGTTAACTCTATTTATTTAAGAAATAACTCGCACCAATACTACTATACTCTAGTCTATAAGTTTAATTTGTGTTACAATTTTATGGATTTCACGAAGGTATCAAACGAGATGATTGTTGGTGTTGGTGTTAATTTTTTTTTAATCAAAAACTATTGGATGTCCCTAATTTCATGATCAAAAAAGGACTTTAACAAAAAAAAAAGCCTCTCGCTTTTATTAATTAGCATTTGTGTGAAATTAGTGGCTACTAATTTGCTAATTAAGATAAAACTTCCATACTATTTCAAGGTCCAAACTACAAAGGAAAACATGGTTTTGTTGTTGTCTTACCCTTTTAACCTTAATCAACGAGGATTGTGGTGAAATGAATAGAATTCAGATTGTAAATACGAAAAAATCATATTAAAAAATATTTTTTTATATAAATAGATCATATTTAACCTGAATCTGAATTAGTAGACTCCAAATTAAAATTCGATAGAAAAACAAAAAAAAAAAAACTTTCGACCTTTTGAAATTCCATTTAACCATGGATGACAAAATATTTTATTAACTTTAAGGGTTAGTTCAATTTGCAATAATATTTTATTATAATTAGTCCAAACTTTGGACTAATTCTCTTTATGGTTGTCAAACTTTTCTTTATGTTTTCATCTTATTATTGTGATTTGTGCATAATAGTTCTCCTTAATTTGGTCTCGTACCTTTTGTCAATTTTGACTGTCCACATAATTAAACAAAATTAGGAAGATTCCATGTCTCAGCTTTGGTGGTGTGTTGTTGGTTGGGGGTTAGGGGAGGGTGGGGTGGGGGGGAGATAAATTTATTTTCCGAGATTCAAATTATATAAATTTTGATCAATAATTTAAAATATATATTTTTTTCATCATATTGACATGAAAAAAATAAAATTCATAGTACTTTTCGTATAATTTTTTAATATCAAATTTTAAAAAAATATTAACTTGATAAAAAAATGATTTAAATTGACCTTCATGAAGCGGATGATGTTGAGACGGAGAAAATAGATAAGTAGAGTTGGAAGTCTTTCTAGTCATAAAATATTATGATATTATAAATCGAGGTGAATTCAGAACTAAATTACTATAAATTTAATTTTTAAAATTCTTAATATTTTAATCATAATGTTTTTAAAGTTATAAAAGCAATTTTAGTAAATTTTTATACATAAAATCACATTTTCAAAGTTATGGAAGCAATTTTAGTAAACTTTTATAGATAAATATATGTTTTACGTCAGAGATACTATTTCTATCTTTAGACGAATTTGGTACTATATAGTAGGATCCACCCTTGATTATAGACACATGTAAAGGGGACTACGGGAGAAGAAGAATAGAATATTTCATCTGTCTCAAACTCACAATTTGTTTGCCATATTTTTTTTTATTCATCTAAAAAAATTTAACTCTTTTTTTTTTTTGTAAGCTGCTTTTTAATTTTAATTTTAATTTTTCACATGATTTATTTAAGATCACAAGATTAAATGACATTTTGGTAAATTTAACATATCTTTAATTTAAGACCATAAAATTTAAATTTTTTTTTTACTCTCTTCAACTCCGTGTCAAATCAAATCAGGACAAAAAAATTAAAACGAATGGAGTAATGTGAATTTGCAGAAGCAAATGAATGAAGGTAAGCATTGAAGTTCAATTGATTAGTTAATTGGCTACACAATGCAAAATCATTTATTTTAGCTCAATTGTATTATTTGTTACTAACTTAGGTTAGTTCATCTTATAATATAAATAAATAATAGAAACTAAGGTATAGTCTATTAGATAAGTTTTCGAATGAACATTTGATGTTTAGGCTCTTTTGAAAATTTTGAGAAAGATTCATTAATTTTTTTTAATTGAAAGTGTTTGATTACTTAGGTAAGTATATATATATTTCTTATATAAGTTCAATTTCTCTTTATTTTTGAATTACAATTGTTTAATTGATGTTTAATTTTACTTTTATCTAATTAATTAAATCCTTTTCTAATTATTGTCTCTATTAATATCTATTTTTTCTCCTTATTTCCTATTTAGTGCTAATTATTGTGTGTTATCTTGAATCTTATATTACATCATATATATCATCGACAAGTAGTGCTCACATGATTGGTTTTGCTTATAACTTTGATTGTTTATGAGACACGTTTCTATTTAGCTGAAATGTATATCTAATCGCTAAATAAATTAGAGTGTCAAACTTGTCAATCGTATAAAATTTAAAGATCTATTTAGATAATTAGCCTATAATATATAAAATGATGTTATAAGGAGCTTACCTTTTAGAGATTGTAATATATATGAGGATTAATAATTACTGGATTAGTTGTGCATTTACTTCTATTAGCGGATGTTTATATAATTTTGTATTAAACATAGAATATATGGTGTTTAATATCAAAGTTTGGTAACTTAACTTTGTTTTAAAAGCAAATAAAAATAGAAAAAATGAAATCAAGGCATTTAATTTGCTAAGTTATCCCATGTTTCATTAGCTAAATGATACAATACAAAATTAGCAAAATAAAGTTATATGAAAAATTTATATATCGGATTTCATACTGTAATTATTTTCCTAAATCTGATCATTTTTCAATAATATGAAGATCGTATAAAATAAAATGAAGTCATCAATAATAATAATAATAATATCCAATGTAATTTTAAAAGTGGATTTTGGAGAGAATGATATGTACGCAACCTTAATCTTATATGGTGAAGACAAAAATATTATTTTCAAAAGACTCTTGGCTCAAGTAAAATAATTCTAAACATGTATGTAAAGAGAAATACAATATTGACTAAGTCATGTTAATTTTTTTTTTTTTATAGAGAAAACAACAATGATAACAAATATAAGTTAATCGTAGAAAAAAATATAATAATAAGAATCACAAAATAAGATAATAGAAAGGTATCCCATCAAAATAAGCGTCATTAAAGCTCATTTCACGCCCATAAAGTAAAATAACGAATTAAATGTATAAATGACCAAATTACTCCTATTTATCAGACGTTTCTTTAAAAAGAAGTGTTTTAAAATACAAAGGTATAATTGGAAAATATACTATTTTTCTATTAAGTTCCTAAATGACATTTATTTTGAGACGAATCTAACATTCTACCTCGATTCTCAATTTCGATATCATTTTATTTAAAATCATGTCTTCGATAAACGACGGCCGACAAGTGTGCCAAAAAAATATATTTATGTGGAGAATATTTTCATGTCACACAAAATGGATTTGTAACTTGTAAGTAACCATTAAAAAAAATATTAAAAAAATTAAAATATTCTTTGAAACAAACATAAAAAGCGTGCATTTTTTTATGGGGCCCTTTCAAGTTTTTCTGGTGGATCAAATTTTGGAATCAAATATTTCATTATCTTCCCATAATACCCTTTTCCATATTTTTTCTTTTTTTCTTTCTCAAAAAATATAAATATTTGAATTATTTTCTTTTTTTCTTATTTAATATTTTTTTTCTTCCCCAATGACCAAACCCTAGAACACAAAAAATACCATTTACCCAAATCGAAAAAAAAGCGAAAATTCGTTTGATTTCTTCGATAAATCAATCTAAGTTGCGATCAACAACTTCATAAGCTGAAATATTTCATCAATTTCAAGAAAAGGTCTTCAATTTTATGTACTTTTGTTTGAATTTGTTATACCTAATTGTTTGAATCGATTGAATTTTTTCGTAATTTTTTGATTTTTTTCTGCAATTCATTGGTAAAGATTTGATTTTTTGTTATTAATTTGTTTAGTTTTTGTATATATGTTTGTGATTAGTGCCTACTGTAGTTTGTTCATTGAATTTTTTATTTAAAAATCTGATCAATGTGATTTCATCTAGTATTTTTGAAAAAAATTAGTACTTTTTTGTTTATTTTAATTTTATTTTTGTGGGTTTATTTTTTGTGTGCTTAGAGCTTGTTAATTTTTGGGGGTTTGAGTAGAAATTTTGTTATGTGAATCATCTGATGTAAAAGAAACAATTTTGATGTTTTCCTGTTATGTATCAGTTTGGATTTAGTCAAAATATGTTTTGATTTTAATGGCATTTTTGTTCATTTATAAGTTTGATCTGATATTATTTCTACTTGGACAAGGTTTTTCGGGTTCTGATGTGTAACTGTTGTTTTCTTTGTGAAAATCAGGTTATTGGTTTTGGTTTGGATTATAGTCATGAGGTTTAAAAAAGGAAGTAAAGTTGAGGTGATGAACAGGAAGGATTCACCTGTATCATGGTGTCCTGCAGAGATCATATCGGGTAATGGACATACTTACTCTGTGAGGTATGATTATTATCCTTGTATAGAAAGTGAAGCGAGGGCTGAGAAGGTTTCGAGGAGGGAGATCAGACCATGCCCCCTTCCTTCAGAGGGTGTGGAGAATGGGCAAAGTGGTCAAATTATTGAGGTGTTTGATGATTGTTGTTGGAAAACTGCTATTATTGTGAAGGTTTTGAATAGAGACTATTATTTGGTACACCCAACTGGGTGTTCCCAGGAGATTAGAGTTCATAGATCGAACACCAGAGTGCGACAATGCTGGCAAGATGAAAAATGGCACTTGATTGGAAAGGCAAGTCTTTAATCTGGCCCTTCCTTCTTCATTCTTTGTTTTGAATGTTGACTTTATTAGCGAGTAATTTAAATGACAGAAGAAATTAAGCATCCCACTCTTATCTATTGAATTTATCAGATAGAAATTCTTAATGATGTCTTGGAATTTGTTTAAGTTTTGTTTTTATTTTTGGGTGTTTTGGCCTTTTATACAAACCTCTTTTTATTCACTTTGCTTATTGTTGGTTGTTTGTTTCATTGTTTAGGAAATGTCTTAGTGGAAAGAAAACCCTTCTTTGTGATTCATTTATTGACCCTATGTTGGTTTTCACTTACAGGGATCTGGAGTGTGTGCGAAACCTGACCAGCTTCCTGCTCAAAGATCTTATAAAAAGGTGAGCATTGTCTTAAGTGCTAGGAATGGATTTCATGTTAGAGATGGAGATTTGGCTGCTCAGGGAAATCTTAAAAGGAAGAAGTGTAATGCTAGCTCTTTGGTGTTGCTGAAGAGGGTGCCAGACGAATCATCTATAAACATTCAGGAGGTAGTGGCAGGTGAGAGAGATTTTAAGAGAAGGAAAATAGTTCCGGCTGCCTTGGAGGGGAACACACATGATATTACCAGGTGGAATGGAAATAGGATGGATGAGAAGTATGTGAGTGCTTCATTTAACAATTGGTCTGATGGATATTATGGATTGAACCCTGCAAAAAGAAGTGGTACCAATAGCTATTCCCCTGCAAGAATTGGAGAATCTAATGATTCTGATAGTGATGCATGCTCTGTCGGTAGTTGTAGTATTAATCATGAGAGTCCAAATAAAATTTCTAGTTTTTCAGCTGAAGTTCATTGTGAAGTACCTGATCTTCTGTGCAGTGATGCAGAGTCCTTTCAAAGTTCAGCAGAAGAACATGAGGAGGAAAGCTGCCGTCTTTCTTTGGAGAAGAATGTAGCAGGAAATATTCGTGACTTGGAGTTGCATGCTTATCGCTGCACTTTGGAGGCATTGTATGCTTCTGGTCCCTTGAGTTGGGAACAAGAAGCGTTACTGACAAATCTCCGCATCGCACTCCATATTTCAAATGACGAACATTTAACAGAGCTGAGGACTTTAATTTCTTCTGGAACTGGTATTCATGTCAGTTGATAATTAATTTCTCCATTTTGGCTTTCTTTTTGATGTTAGGACCACATCTATGTTTTGATTTGAGTAGCATTGTAAAAGCATGAAAATAGGTGACACATTTGTTAATTCTCTCTTGGTCGTTAATCTCCACTTTGTAGACAGTTGGCCAATTTGTAACTATGTTATCATGCCGTATATTCCTGGAAAGAAATCGACTCAATTATTCTTAAATTCATACTTCTTTGAACTTTGTAATGAAAGACTGAAAAAAGTCTTGTGTTATTATTTCTGAAGGAGTTTCTGTATTTTCCTGTGACAGCATTGAGGTATAAAATCACTTTTCCCTCATTCATGATCTAGTCAATGACATTCCTGCTATGGAAATGTCAAAGTCTAAATGTTACAAACAAAATTCTTTCTTCAATTAAGGAGACATGTAGCTTTTGCTGAATAACTGTTTTCTGAATTGTAAGAAACCCAGAGTGGATGCATGCATAAGAAGACATTTAGCTTTTAGGAGCGTCATCTTTTTGATGCAAATAAAACAATTTACCTCTTATATATGGAGCGTCATCTGTAATGTACCTCTTATATATGGAGCGTCATCTTTTTGATGCAAATAAAACAATTTTGTTCATCTGTTCAGACTTCAGAAGCTTCTAATCAAGCACTGAATTTGGTGAATTCGTTGCACCTTGTTGTAACATACTTATGGACTTTATTTACTCATTTCTTTGGTCTCATCGCAATCTGGAAGCATATGTATTTATTTTCTCAATTTTTTTATTCATGGAACATGTGCATTTTCCAGGGCGACATTGGGATGCATGCATCCTTTGCCTCCTAAAGTCCAAAGATGATGCTTGCATTTGCAGCACCTCTCCTGGCCATAGAGAGGACTCATGCAACGTCTGTCTCAGATAAGACAATTCATGGCTTGTTCTATTACTATTTTACAGCTTCATGATTTGTTTTGTCTGGTTAAGTTCAACTTCTTTAGCCTGGTTTTGCCAATGGAAGTGAAGTTATAAGATGTCGGAACTATTGTGTAAGATCTCATGATATATGTCTGTATTGCTATCTATCCGATTGAAGTTGTGCTTATTTTTTCCCTTGACAATCAACGGACTTCCTGTGCATACAGAGAAGTATGTGTTGTCTTTCTATAGACATTAGTTAGAAACATATCTATTTTTTGTTGGCTAGTACGGAGAGAGTTCACATAATTGAAGGTGGTTACAGTTAATGCCCTTAATTAAATTTAACAATATTCGTCACTTAGCAGTTGTAAGAGTTTTGGATTGGTTGCCTTTGTACTAACAGGGTAATATTAATCTACATTGCATATGCGAAAATGTATGCTTTTCAGCACTCCTGTATAGTTATGGTTCTTTGAGCTGACAACACAATTTGGTATATTCCTTCTGCCTGTAACATTTGGAAAATATTTAGTATAGCAAGGTTTAAAGTAAATTTGCTGTTTCCGACTTTCCGGAGGCAGTACTTATCTCAAGAGTGATTCAAGAAATACATTTCTCCCTTTGAAGGAAGGTTTTACTTATTATACTTTTATGATGTGAAGTACTAGTTATTATTATCTAATATAAATCGAGATTATTAATGACAAAAGTTTCTGCTCATCATCTGAACTTTCTTGAAGAGGTTTATGCTTGACTTAATGTGTGTTTGGAACTGGAAATATTTTTTGGAAAACATTTTTAATAAAATAAGTCAATTTTTATTATAGATGATGATCCTTATACTGTTAAAAAGAAGGCAATTTTTGGTATTTGGTTGCCAGAAAATATTTTCCAGAGTACAGTTTTTTGTGAAAAGGGGAGAATGACTCATCTTCCCATCATCTCAACTCTTAACTAATACATAGATATTATTATCAATCTTTAATACTCAAGTTTCATCAAAGCACTATCCAATTTGCTAATATTATTAACAATTTTTAATAAATGTTTTCGGAAAACATTTTCTGGAAAATGACTTCTGTCATTACCAGGCACACCCTTAATGTGATTCTCGCGTTATATTATCTATTCTTGACCTGATTTGTGCTGCTTTGGTCGATGAGGGAGGACACCATGGCAGTCTGTCCAGACTCCAGGGAGATTGAAAGTCATGTTTTCATCTCTGCGTGGACTGAAGATATATGGTTCATCTGGATAAGACATTCTGTGGCAGGTCTACAAAGTTTTATGTTCTGGTGAAACAATTTATTTTTCCTTTTTGGCCTATTGTTTCCTGGTGTTGTTTCACTCATTTGTTGCTATCAAATGTTTTCAGTAGCTGATGCAGAGTTGTAAATTCCTCTCATTTTCTTGATGGCTCATACATGATGAGGTAAAGAGGATGTAACCTGAACTATGTAATTTACTGTATGACATCTGATGTTGGCTGTTCTTCTCATTTTTCATTTCCTTCGGCTCAACGGAAAGGTGCCCCCTCAGGTAGAGGTGGATCCGGAGTTAAATTTGATGAGTTCGACCTTTAAATTTACTGTCTTTGTCATGTAATATTACTTCTGAGAAATGTTTGAAAGAAGCCATGAATGAATGAGAATAACAGGCTGAAGGAGCCTTTTTTTTTATTATTATATTGTTTATTTGTTTTTCTATTACAAGTGAGTCAATTTTCAACCTGAAGGCTTTATCTTGTTATAATTTATTATAAATGGGTTGTCAAGTGGAGTTGAGTGATTAATTTAGTAGTTAACTATAGTCTACTATGATTAAATAATTAATCCATTCTTTGGCAATTAGAAACATGATAACATACAATAATGAAAAATAAGCATATGCCATCCTTTCATATCCCATAGAGGGAGAGAGTTACATTTCTATATATATATATATATTAGTGTTCTAAGTTATATACACCGTCATTGTAATTTTTATACGAATCAATATCTATTTGTAATCATAAAAATAAGATAAGGTGATCCTTAAATAATTATTATTCTGATAATATACATGACTCACTCTTTCTAATATACATATTTTGCATCACTTCTTGTTGTAAGATGTAAAATAGGCTCTAAAACAAGACCAAACTTTTATTACATTTACCTTAGACAGTTGAAGTACATACCAGTTGATTCAAACATCATTCTTGAAAAGAAAAGGAAAAAAAAGAAGGAAAGATTCGATACAGTACACAAGGCATCTTTAGTAGCGTTGTCTATAGTAGTAGGTAGACCTAAAGAAGAAAAAAAAGATACAATACAATACATAAGGCCTTTTTAGTAGTGTCGTCTATAGTAGTAGGTAGACCTAAAGAAAAAAAAGATACAACCTCTTATGATATAGTACATAAGGCTTCTTTAGTATCGTCGTCTATAGTAGTAGGTGGACCTTAATGAGTTCTTGTAAAGATCAACCAATTCATCCACCACTCTCTCTATGTCATTTTCTCCATTTTCTCTCATTTTTTCACTTAACTCTTTTACTTTTTTCCTCACACTCTCTCCCCTTTTCTCCAACACCATTTCTCTTACAACCTTAGCCACTTCATCTTTGCTAAAATTTCCTTCTTCATTCCTTTGAATTTCCAATCCTACCCTTACCTCATTAACCAATAACCTCGCGTTAAGTGGTTGCTCATGTTGCATGGGCAAGGCTATAATTGGAACACCACAACTAACCGCCTCCATTACTGAATTCCATCCACAATGACTCACGAATCCCGCAATACTTGAATGCTTCAAAATTCTCCCTTGTGGTGCCCAATCTTTAACTATTAACCCTCTAGTCCAATTTCTCTCATAAAACCCTTCAGGTAGAACTTCTAGAATCTCCGTTTTATCTCTCACCGGAAACCTAATTACCCATATGAAATTCACCATGCTAAGTTCTAACCCTAGTGCCAATTCTTGAATTTCCTCTTTGGACAAGTAAAATTCACTCCCAAAACAAATAAAAATTGTTGAACATTTTTCTTTCTCATTGAGCCATTCAATGATCTTATCATTATATTCCCCACCATCTGTTTGATCAAATGCTCGAACGAGAGGTCCAACAGGAACAAACCTTTTGTTAAACAAAAATGTGAGGTAATCAATGTACTTACCTTCTAGCTCTTTGAAAGTCTTGATCAAGATGATCCCTTTGGATCTTTCAAAGCACCTCGTGATACCATTTTTCTCGTCGATGCCATCATTCTCGAGAGAATCGAATACTTTCTTGTTTTTCTTATGTTCATGATCCTGGAAGAAGATTTCAGGAAAAGGGTACTCAATACTTGGATTGTTATCTCTAAGATGATAGTGATAACTGTTTGCTGCAGCACCAGAGGTGAGAAACAGGACAGCTGGGAAATGCAATGTAGAAGCCATTAATGGAATACATGGTAGGAGGAAATCATAGATGATCAAATCTGGTTTTAAAGTATCAAGAATGGTGAAAAAGTCGGGTTTTCCTTTAAGGAAGATCTTTTTCAGAGTGTTGATGAGATGGGGTGGAAGGCCAGCTGTGGTGTGTAAAGTACGAGGAAGTTGAGGCAAATATGGGAGTATAATATCCATTAGCTTAACATGTCTGGTTTCTTCGCGAGAGAGCGTTTGTTTGAAGTAAGCGAGGTTGGCATGTGTTGTAAAGAGGTAAGTTATGAAATTTCTCTTTGCAAGTGCCTTTGCTAGCTCTAGAAATGCGCTGATATGACCACGAGCTAACCATGGAAACATCACAATTCTGATGTTTTTCTTTCTTTCTTCCATCAAGATTTGAGGGATTTTGATTAGTATAGGAAAAAGTAAAGTCCAAGCGGATATAACAAGAAAAGAAATCCTATTTCAGTAAGATTTGATTTGAATCGTAGTTTAGATTCAAGTTGAAAAAGGGACTTACCAAGTTGGCACGGAAAGGAAATCCTATTTCAGAAAGATTTGATCTGAATCGTAGTTCAGATTCAAGCTGAACAAACAGGAGTTACCACATTGGGCAGAAGACGATACTAAGAGAGAAGGCTTATTATCTAGCTGAAGGAAAGAGGTATACATACACATATATAAATAAAAATACTTGTTGAAGCTTAACCATCGATACAAATGAAGATCATAACGTGGCAAGCACAATGGGAAAATATGATTGCGTGTATGAATGGGATATAACGAGTTACGAAAGAGACATGGAAAAACAGGGTGGAAGAGGAAATGACGACAAGAACTGTGATGTGGATATTCGCGGTGAGGTTGGTTTTTTGTATATTCATGTTTTGTCTTCGAAAATTGGTTGGAGCTTTTGTTGTTGAGAGTAAGTTTTGAACATTTAAGTTCTAGTTAAAACATGGAAAGAAAAATTTAATTTTGTATACCAAAATAAGATTGTTACAGATGACCGAAGTTAAGTGTGCTTGGGCGAGAGTAGTACTAGGATGGGTGATCTCCTGCGAAGACCTCATGTTGCATCCCTCTTTTTTGTTGATATTTGACATGATTCCATCTATTTGATAATATTTTTTTTTTTTGTAGAAACGACATTCGGGCGGAGACATGGTTAAGACAGGTGATGGATGCGCTTAGGATGGACGTGAACTGATCAAAGGTTGTGTCTGCATTACACCATGATGCATATGTGATTCAAGAAAAATGAACAACAACATACCTAGTGTAACTCCACAAATGAGGGGCGGAGAGGGTGGTGCATACGCAGCCTTAACCCTACCTTTAGATTGTAGAGAGGATGCAAGAAACATATTGGAAAAACCTATATTTGTGAAAAGAAGGGTACTCTATCTCTTTCCATCCGTCTAAGTCTTAGATGACAGAGTTACTCGATACCTATGCTGGCGGGAGGTAGCAGATACCCCATGTCTTATAGGTATGTACAATTGACCCGGTCAGGTGGCAAACAATTGGTTGAATAGTTAAGGTGTGTGCAAGTTGATCCAGAGGACGCCATTATGAAAAAAAGGTTCTACCTTCAATATTTCACAGACACACTCTTTCCCCTTTTGCGATTACACATTTTCTTGTCAAATTGAACTTGTAAAATTTAACGTTTTGAAATGAAGTGTGTTGTGAATATTTACTTGAAATCTTGTTACACACACAATTGAAGTCTAAAATACCAAGAGGACCAAGATCAGAAACACATATTACAGATTGCACATACAACATTTTCGTAGTTCTTGAACAAAATATTGAATTGCACACTAACAATTCAACTAGGATAGTCCTTTTTCTATGGTATGGGGATCCAATAAGGATTCGATTCCTCCTCTCCCGAGTGTGCCTGGACATGCTATTTAACCTCTCAGGTAGGTCAAATGACATGACATTCCTCTATTGACCTAATCGACTGTTGGCCTTCACATGCTATTCTTCCCTTGTGCACTATTAATCTTGAAACCAATGACCATCTAGATTGCTTTGGGTTAAAAAATGGGATTCCTAGAAAGGCAAACACATTTGGGAAGTTGAAATACACATTACATTTCAACTTGCAGCTTGAACCAGTAATTGAAGAGTCATCCACCTCGAGGCATCCCACAGCCAACCTTCCCTTGAAGTTCACCATTTTAGCTGCTGCAACTACCATCTGTGCAGGTAGGGAGATATAATAGAAACGACCTTGTAAAAGGTTAAATAGGATAATAATGAAATTAAAGATTGGACACCACAAGGGAGAATCTTGAAGCATTTAAGTATCAGAGGATTTATTTTCAAGATCACAAAATATGTATTATTTGGGTGAACTAATTGGTAGAAAATGAATATAGTAATTTGTTCTCTCGTAAATCATAACATATCTTTCATTGTCCTCTACACTTCTCCGACAAAATACAAGAATAAGGGTGATATTCAAAATTGCAACAATTGTGAAGATATCAAGTTATACTATGAAAGTTTGGTAGAGCATGCCAAGATGATGATGGGGAGGGGTGTGTTTATGTCCGAAAATCAATCTGAATTCATGTCAGGACGATTAACTATAAAAATCATTCATCTTATAAAGAGATTGTTGATGCAATATAAAAACTAGAAGAGAGAGTACTTAAGCATGATATTCATTTAACTATAAAAGGTATACGATAAAGTCTTTACAGAGGTCTTTTGGAAATGTTTGGAGTCTAGAGGCAGAGGTGGACTCACATTTGAGGGAGGGGTGCACATGCCCCCATTGGTCCAAAATGCCTATTTTTCCACTTCTGCATTTTTCGTTGTCATTTTTTTCAATAATGATAAATAAAAAACTCAAGTCAGATTCGAACTAGCAACCTCAAATACACTAAGGGTCAAAACCATCAAACCACATATTGAACGATCTTATTTTTTCATTTAATTTATATTTACTGATAGCTTCGATTTTATACTTGTTTGACAATATTTTTCACTGAAGTGTCGGTACTTCAACTAACACGTGCATCTAGTAGTGTTACTGTCATCTTCAAATTCTGAATTCTATAACTTACATTAGGTCAACAACTGTAACACCTCGTACTTTGAAAGAGCTAAATAGAGGTTCGTACAAGTCACCCATCAATTTTTAGTTTTGGGTCAATTTTAAACGACCATATCTTTTAACAGATAAAGAATTAGGTGGCCCATGACCTATCAAATTGAATATTTTTTATTCCTCTTTCCAACGCCGCCAAGTCTGCTTAATTTCGAACTCGGAGTAAAAAGTTATGCCCGTTTGAGTAAAGCCTTTATATTTAAGGCATTCCATCCTTTTCAGAAAAGGGTATTTTGATCTTTTCCTTTTCCCACTAGGATTAGCACGTTTTGTTCACCCCAAATAAGGGTCTAATCAGAATTTAACCACTTTTTCACGTTCCTAAACACTTACAGATTTTGAGCGAGGTTTCAAGAGGATGTTAGGGTTTCAAGCGTTCTTTCAAGAACTGGGGATTTTGCCAAGAACGTTGTTCTTTCCAGGTATGTAAGGCTTCCCACAATGATGGACTTGTTCGTCCTCAAGCGATACATCTAATTTACCCACAAAATCACTGTATCTAAAGGTTTCTTGAGTATAGTTTCTTGATATTTGTTCAATTTCTTGACAATGGAAGTTGCAATTTCTTGTGTGTTGTGAATCTTTAGTATAAGTTGTGTTTCCCAAAGGGATTGAGTTGAATTCCTCATGTATTTGTGTTGAGTTTGAGAATCGAGAAGAGTTTCGGAGAATTTCCCCTTTTCAAATGAGTTAGGACCCTAAATTGAGTGTAAAAATTCGTCGAATTTCTAAGTATGGGGTGGGGCAGCGTGCCACCATAGTCCCTGAACACTGGCTTTCTTATTACTTCATGCACGAATGAAGAACAACAAAATTAAGAACCACCATGAACGATGTAGTTGAGTTGTGTGTACCAAACTGGTAATGCAGAGAATATTTTTAGGGGATTTGAGTGAAACTCTCTCAATGCTGTGGAATTTGGGAACATTTCTCAATATGTGCCTCTCATGGAAATTTTGTTCGTCTTTTCCTCCTTTCCTTTTTTCTTCTTCTTCTACTTTATATGTTTTTGGTAATGTAATAATCTCCACTTTCCACTTGATTTAGCAACTCAAACCTTTACCTCTTTCCAGCAACATACAATTGATTATGGAAACAACACACTTTCTCTGCAGCACATGTTATTTGGAGAAAAATATCTGAATATGCAGTATCCCATTAAAAGGAAGTCGATAAAATTGTTATATACAAACAGTTCTTCATCGAAGTAAGCCTCTTTCAAAACATTAATTATTACTGTTTCAATAATGTCAACTGTAATTAAGTATTTTTTTAAAAATGATCTTGCAGCTTTTACAAAACAAGACTCAAGAAGATATAGGCATAAAAGTAATTGATGGTCATCTTTCTGATGACATATTCTTATATGAGGTTGCGAAAGATATGCACGATGAGTTCCAAGAGTTGATACTGGACGTTAACTGGGATCCATTCCACGTTGTTGAAGTTGAAGAGGGAGTATCAATTTATTAGCTTTCAAGTCAAAAAAATAAAAGGCTGGAAAGATTAAGAGTATACGGGGAAGAAGGGGAAGCAGCCATTGATGCTATTATCACCACCAAAAGAGAATTGGTGGAGTATAATTCAAGTGGTTGTTATAAAATTCCAATAATTTGGAACTTTTAATGATTTTAGAGTCGCAACGGCTAGCGAGTGTTGTGATTTCACTAGACAATGGTTGCGGGTACAGGCCATCAAGGCTCGAAGATATGATGATAGGTTTATCCGTGATATACTATACACGTATTTGAATTTAGAGATAGGCTCGTCTCACTCATTTGTGTGGATATAAATCATTTCATTAATGATAGAATAAACATTTTAATGTTAAATTGTTACTTAATATAGAAATGTGTCCTTTTGGACTGACTAAAAATAAAAGTAAGTCATTTAAATTGGGACAGAAGGAGTACTTGTTTTTAGTGCATATTCTTAAAAGACATTAAGCATATAACTTTACATAATAATATTATTGTTTATAGGAGTAATGATTAGTTCTAGTTAAATACAAGTAAGACATTTGTTTGTAATACATAACTTTGGATGTTGATGTAAAAACTTTATTTATTAATATGAAAATTTGAGTTGTTTAATTCAAAGTTCTAAAATATTCTTGATAAAAAGTAAGTAGTTCTTCTTTCTTTTTTTTATTTAATTTTTTTTATAATGTTCAATACCGTTTCAAGTGAAATTAAAATCATAAAATTCACTCTTATAGTATTTTTGGGCCTCAAAATTTTGGGGCCTAAAGCAGATGACTTACTAGTTTTACCCTTGAGCCACCCCTGTATATTTCTACAGGATGATTATTCTAGATACTACACTAGACTATTTTAGAGCATTACTAAAAAATTCTATGATATTCCAAAAAATCAACTTTAACTTTCCACACTCCCGATCACTTAAAGTGATTTTTTAAAAAACTATCCCAAGCTCATTGTGGAAAAACTAAAGGAAATTTTGATTCGCGCCTAGGTAAAAATCTCAACAGTTTTCTGACTCCTTTTACTCCTTCAAATGATGAAGATTTCCATCATTGATTGATCTTGTGAAGATATATGTATATGTATATGGATCCACTGATTTCCATTCTAGCTCTTCAATAACTTGTTTATCAGCTCCAATACTTTCGAAAAGTATGTCGAAGTTTGGCCTTCAAGCTCAACTTCTTCATCTGTTTGATCATCATCTTCGTCATTTACTTCCAATATTTGCTCTAAACTAGTGATTGATCTTGATACATCAGACGATTGACCAGAGACTTCAACTTTTAATACTTCAAAAATTCTATGTATCAGATAAAACTCATCTCAAAGTTGACGAACATGAAGAGGGAAGGAGAAAATACATTTATTTAAAATTCTCTAAGTATTAATAAATCAATTAGGATTTTTCGGTCGATGAAATCAAAGCTACGGAAAGTGAAGTATTGGAGGTGGAT
Organism: Solanum tuberosum; assembly: GCF_000226075.1. Taxonomy (NCBI): domain Eukaryota; kingdom Viridiplantae; phylum Streptophyta; class Magnoliopsida; order Solanales; family Solanaceae; genus Solanum; species Solanum tuberosum. The sequence goes on along the minus strand of NW_006239278.1, from coordinate 40,755 downwards.
GGCTAATTTGGAGTGAAGATATAAGTTATGGAGAGAATTAAGTAGGTACATAATTAAGGATCGTATTTTAGACTAATTTTAAAGGGTAATGTATGCAATGTATTTCACTTCAAATTTGGTACAAAATTATTAAATTGTGTTATATATAACTATTTAAAAGTATAGATTAGATTAGTAGGTATGATATGCATGTATGTATTTCTAACTAATAGTTTTTTTCCAATTTGTATCCATCTTTTACATATAGTCACTTTAGAGCGCACAATTTAAGTTATTAGCCTGATAAAATTAAATTTGAGGTTAGCATTTTATTATAGATTTTGAATTCTTGTTTTTCAATATTTATTTGACGATAAATTTTGGCTAAAAACAGGTTCAAATTAGATTTTGAGAAATTCTTTTACTTTTATACACTTCTATTAATAACATTTTAAAAAAAAAAAATTCAAGTAAAATGCAGTTTCAACTTCAAAATCTATCGATCAAATAAGATTGTCTAAAATTATGCAGTGTCTAAATTTCAATTATTTTTACCTTAACTTCATCTATGTACGTAAGCCTATAGTTCAATCATTTTTGCTTGAATTTTAAAATAATAATAATTAAAATTAGACAAAAAATTATTGAACTTTAACTACACTTAATTAAATTCAAACAAAAATAACTTTTCTCTTTTTATTCTCTCTAAATATTCTTGTCAATTCTCTTGGTATTATTGCTCCTTCACTTTGATTGCTTTAACTTCTTAATAAACATCAATTAGTTTTAGGGATAAAAAATCACAAGTATAAATTAATTAAAAGTTAAATATACTTAACCAATAAACACGAAGATCAAAGTCGATAGAAATAAAACAATTAAGTCAAGGATCGATAATTTTTTTTTTTTGGAGCTAATTTTCTTGAACTCAACAAATCTAAGATGTAGAACAGTCAAATTCTGGCGACGAATGTGCCTATCGAATTTATCTAAATCCAGTACTTTCTTCTTTTATTCAATATGACCATTGACAAAATAAATAGATAGAGGGAAAAATGTCTAAAATATATCTGAACTTTGACCGAAATTGCTGTAACAATATCAAACTTTGGAAATGACCTTTTTCCCCTGCACTATTTAATAGTGCATTTTAAAGGTATATATGTGCCCACATGGACATCATAAATATTGCATCATTATAAATAGTAATGTGTCCACGTGGGCACATATATACATTTAAAATACACTATTAACTAGTGCAGGGGTAAAAGGTCCTCCATAAAGTTTGATATCATAACAACAATTTCGGCCAAAGTTAAAATATTTTTGAGACCCTTTTCCCAGCTTACTATTATATGGGATACTATTTCCCATTCAATTTCAGCTGCATATAATATAGACAACTATGGAATACTTTTCAATACCACTCTTTTTCAATATTTTTTTCTATTCCATTATTCCATATGTCAAGTGATTAAACATAACAACAAAAGAGTAAGTCCATAAATTAAAACTATGAATATAGAAAAGTATCAATATTTTTGGGAGGAATAAAAAATGGGAAAGTGTCAAACTAATTGGAACAAAAAGAATTTTTTTTCTTACTCTAGAAGGAATTGGAAATCAATCGAATGCAAAGTCATATGTATAAGAGAAACTTATAGAAATTCCATTAATTTATGAGCTAATTACTTTAATACACTCTAGTTTACGGTATTATGAATCTTATCAGATTTTAGTGTGTCTAAATATTATCTCGAGATACATGTGGTCAAAGTTAGGTGTGATTTGTTCTAGATATATTGTATCCAAGTAGATTCACATGTATCTGGTATACATAGACAAGTCTCATTCACTTCCCTTGCTTCTCTCCCGTCTCGCTCGTCACTCTCCTATGTATTTGGTATCCTAGATACATGCGAATCACACCAGATACACATAAATATATTTATCTAGTATGAATCGCATGTAGGGGTGTACATGACCGGGTTGGTTCGGGTTTTTCAAATATCAAACCAAACCATTAGTGTAAATTTTTTAAATTTATAAACCAAACCAAACTAATAAAATTCGGATTTTTCGGGGTTTTCAACCTCTGGTTGGTTCGGGTTTTTCAAATACCAAACCAAACCATTGTGTCAAATTTTTAAATTTATAAATCAAACCAAACTAATAAACCTCGGATTTTTTTCAAATTTGGATTTTTTCGGTAAAGTTTGCATACAAACATATAATTAACTTGTGCTCCAAATATTCTTTAGTCCAACCAAAATACAATTATCGAAGGTGTTTCTTAAGAAAATAACATAAAATATGAGATGAGCACTGATGACACTAAAATATTCAATAAAAAATAATAATGAAATCATCATATAAAATAAATAATGCATTGCAAAGTCATAATAAAAATGA